>NW_025214128.1:10613-14532 GCF_004010195.1 Chiloscyllium plagiosum | reverse complement strand
CGGAGGGTCAGTGTTGAGGGAGTGGGCACTGTCGGAGGGTCAGTGCTGAGGGAGTGGGCACTGTCGGAGGGTCAGTGCTGATGGAGTGCCGCACTGTCGGAGGGTCAGTGCTGAGGGAGTGCTGCACTGTCGGAGGGTCAGTGCTGAGGGAGAGAGCACTGTCGGAGGGTCAGTGCTGAGGGAGTGCCGCACTGTCGGAGGGTCGGTGCTGAGGGAGTGCCGCACTGTCGGAGGGTCAGTGCTGAGGGAGTGCTGGACGTTCACTATGCTGACTGGAGGGGTCAGAAATTACAAAGGGAACTGGGGAGTGCTGGGATGGGATGTCTCATTCACCATCCTGACTTGGAAATATCTCACCGTTCCTTCAGTGTCACTGGGTCAGAATCCTGGAATTCCCTCTCTCAGGGACGTTGTGGGTCAACCCACAGCACACGGACTGCAGCGGGTCAGGAAGGCAGCTCATCCCCACCCTCTCAAGGGGGCAACTAGGGACGGGCAATAAATGCTGGGCCCAGCCAGCGACACCCGCATCCCAGAAATTGCATTTTTAAAAGCTATTTTACGAACCCATGGCTGTCTGAGTTGCTGTGTCAAGTTGAGGTGTTCCTGTCTCCAGAATGTGGGAGACTGACTCCCATCGCAGTCTGCTGTCTGGGCTGGGCTCCTGCTTAATGCTGCGACTCCATTGGTTAAAGCAGTCAGCTGGTGATCGACCCTGTCAGATCATACGTTCGACAATAAGTCCCACATGCAACTGAGAAACGGCGTTTCGGTCAATCCATACATGGACTGGTGCCTACGATG
This sequence comes from Chiloscyllium plagiosum, assembly GCF_004010195.1. Lineage (NCBI taxonomy): Eukaryota > Metazoa > Chordata > Chondrichthyes > Orectolobiformes > Hemiscylliidae > Chiloscyllium > Chiloscyllium plagiosum. The sequence continues at coordinate 13,728 of NW_025214128.1, read as the reverse complement.
TAGATATACCATCAAACACTCCCAGGGCAGGGACAGCACGGGGTTAGATACAGAATAAAGCTCCCTCTACACTGTCCCCCCATCAAACACTCCCAGGACAGGGACAGCACGGGGTTAGATACTGAGTAAAGCTCCCTCTACACTGTCGCCCCATCAAACACTCCCAGGACAGGGACAGCACGGGGTTAGATACAGAGTAAAGCTCCCTCTACACTGTCCCCCCATCAAACACTCCCAGGACAGGGACAACACGGAGTTAGATACAGAGTAAAGCTCGCTCTACACTGTTGCCCCATCAAACACTCCCAGGACAGGGACAGCACGGGGTTAGATACAGAGTAAAGCTCCCTCTACACTGTTGCCCCATCAAACACTCCCAGGACAGGGACAGCACAGGGTTAGATACAGAGTAAAGCTCCCTCTACACTGTCCCCTCATCAAACACTCCCAGGACAGGGACAGCACGGGGTTAGATACAGAGTAAAGCTCCCTCTACACTGTCCCCCCATCAAACACTCCCAGGACAGGGACAGCACAGGGTTAGATACAGAGTAAAGCTCCCTCTACACTGTCCCCCCATCAATCACTCCCGGGACAGGGACAGCACAGGGTTAGATACAGAGTAAAGCTCCCTCTACATTGTTCCCCATCAAACTCTCCCAGGGACAGGGACAGCACGGGGTTAGATACAGAGTAAAGCTCTCTCTACACTGTCCCCCCATCAAACACTCCCAGGACAGGGACAGCACGCGGTTCGGTACAGAGTAAAGCTCCCTCTACCGTGTCCCTATCAGGACAGGGACAGCACGGGGTTAGGTGAAGTTTGCTGATTTGACTTACACTGAAATCTTGTACAGCCAGGTTTGCTCCTCTGTCAATTAACAGCTCAGCTATCTCCAGATGTCCAGCCTGTAATGCGTCATGGAGGGCAGTGACACCCCCACACAGCTTGTCATCCACTGAGTTCACGGGGGCACCAGAATCCAACAGCATCTGCACGATCTCTACAAACACAAGCAGCAGTCAGAGCCCTGCAGTTATGCTGTCAATACCAGGACTCAGCTGCTACTGCAACGTCCAACTCAGGGAGCAGACATTGCCAGCAGTTCCTCTGTCTGAGTCCCATTGTACACTTAGTCCTGTCTCACAGTGGGACGGCAACTACCACCAAGTCACTCCAAAACAATAGAGAGGCTGCTCCTGCATCCCAGGTGAAGTTAGAGGACAGACAGGGTTAGAAGCAGGGTCCATGCAGAGAAGGGCTGGACAGCTGTCCTGCTGAGAAGGCTCTATCCTTCCCTGGTTGTGTGTAGTTGGGGCTAGCTGAGTGGTTCCAGGCATTCAGATAATCGATGCAGTCAGTCTTCGGGATGCAGTTCTCCGAGTCAGTACGCGTGCTCAGAGTTTGGCAGAAACCACGTCCCGTCACTGGCTCGGTGCAGCACAGAGTGGGGCGGTTGAAATCCCCGAATTGGAATTGCTGAGTGCAGCCGAGCAGGTCAGGAATCACACGAGACCAGGTTAGAGTCCCAACAGGTTTATGTGAGATCAGGAACTGCCTCTCCATCAGGTGAGGTGTGGACCTGACCAAGGGGCAGCGCTCCGAAACCTGGTGATTTCAAATCAACCCGTTGGACAATAAAAACCAAAAGAGGTGTGAATCAGAAACACAAACTGAGGTTGCTGGAAAAACTCAGCAAGTCTGGCAGCATCGGCGGAGAGAAGTGGGATGTTTCGGGTCTGGTGACCCTTCCTCAGAACTGATGGTAGCCAGAAAATATCGGTTTATATACAGAAGATAGGGTGGGGGGAGGGGGGAAGGAGTAACCAATAGGGAAGGCTAGCGCCTAAAGAGAGTGAAGAATAGGTGGACAGACGACGGAGTGGGATATGAACTGGCTGGGAGGGTGAATAACTATGAATGGAGACTGTTAGTGGCTAACAATAGGTTGTGTGTAATGACAGACTCTGTGATAATAAGGCCTGGTGTGTGGGATTGGGGCTAGGACCTGGAGGAGTTCAGGACCTAAAGTTATTGAACTCGATATTGAGTCCGGAGAGCTGCAGGATCCCCGAGTGGATAACGAGCTGGTGTCCTTTGAGTTTGCACTGAGCTTCAATGGAGCGCTGCAGCAGGCCTGAGACAGAGATATTGGCCTGGGAACAGGGTGGGGTGCTAAAGTAGCTCACCATAGCCACGGAGAGAGGGAGAGTGAAAGGAGCAGTTACCCAGGGAAGATACACAGTTGGGGAAAAGGAAATTATGACGCTATCAGACAGGAATTGCGAAGTACAGCCTGGGAGCAATTGTTCCACAGAAAGGGCACCGCAGACATGAGGAGACTGTTTAAGGAGCAGTTGTTGTGAGTGATACACAAATTTGTTCCTCTGAGAAAGGCAAGAAGGGGTAAAGTTAAGGAACCTTGGATGACAAGAACAGAGGAACTTCTCATCAACAGGTAGAAGGCAGCTTACGTAAGGTGGAGGGAGCTAGGGTCTACACAACTTTAGAGGATTACAGGCTTATTAGGAAGGAGCTCAGAAATGGACTGAGGAGAGCCAGGAGGGGGCATGAAAACGACTTGGCAAGACGGACTAGGGAGAACCCAAAGGCATTTTACTCATATGTGAGGAATAAGAGAATGATCAGGGAGAAGGTAGGGCCGGTCAAGGATAGCGTAGGGAACTTGTGCGTGGAGTCTGAGCAGATAGGGGAAGCCATAAATGAGGTTTTTGCTTCGGTTCTCACTAAGGAAAGGGACCTTGTTGTAAATGAAAACTTTGAGGAGCTGGGATACAGGTTTGACCAGACCAAGATTGATGAAGATGATGTGCGGGAAATTTTGGAAAACATTAAGATTGATAAGTCCCCAGGGCCAGACCAGATTTATCTCAGGCTGCTCCGGGAAGCGAGAAAGGAGGTTGCTAAATTGTTGGCGAGGATATTTGCCTCCTCACTTTCTATGGGAGTCATATCGGAGGATTGGAAGGAGGCGAATGTTGTTCCTCTTTTCAAGAAGGGGAATAGGAAAATCCCAGGCAATTACAGACCAGTCAGTCTTACGTCTGTGGTCAGCAAAGTTGTGGAAAGAATTCTGAGGGATAGGATTTATAA
>NW_025214128.1:6991-9796 GCF_004010195.1 Chiloscyllium plagiosum | reverse complement strand
AATGCGTTGCCAGCGGTGGTGGTGGAAGCAGAGTCATTGGGGACATTTAAGCGACTGCTGGACATGCACATGGATAGCAGTGAGTTGAGGGGTGTGTAGGTTAGGTTACTATATTTTACATTCGGATTAAATCTTGGCACATCATCGTGGGCAGAAGGGCCTGTTCTGTGCTGTACGTTTCTATGTTCTATGTCTTTTTTGCCAGCAGAATGAAGATGATCTATAAAGAGGTCACCAGCCTAAGTTTCATTCCCCCAGTGTCGAGGAGAGCACACGGTGAGCATTGAATGCCGTCCATCAGATTGTGGGAACATCGAACGTTACAGCACAGTACAGGCCCTTCAGCCCTCGATGTTATGCCAATCTGTGAAACCGATCAGAAGCCCAACCAAACGACACTATTCCATTATCATCCGTATGGGGAAGGGCAGGGAAAGTGCTGCCTCACCTGGAAGGTGTGTTTGGGCCCTTGGATACTGAGCAGGGAGGAGGGAGAACGGCACCTTTGGCAGTTACAGGGGAAGGTGCCGTGGGGCTGCGGGGGGAGGGTGTGGGAGTGAAGGAGGAGTGGATCAGGGTGTCCCAGAGGGAATGGTCCCTGCGGAAGGCAGACAAGGGAGCGGAGGGGGAAATTTGCCCAGTGGTGGTGGAAATGGTGGCTGATGACTGTCTGGATGTGGGATGCTGGTGAGATGGTAGGTAAGGACAATGGGAACCCTATCGCTGCTGCGGGAGGGAAAAGAGGAAGGGGGTGCGAGGGCTGAAATATGAGAGACTTTTCAGATCCGGCTCAGAGCCCCGTCCACCAGGGAGCTGGGAAGTTCTGGCCTGAGGCCATTTCAAAGGCTCCCTCGTCCAGGTTGGCACCATCAGGGAGAAGATGGCAGAACAGAGATGGAGGAACGGGGAGGATGGAATGGAGTGTGTGAAGCTGTGCATCGTGCTCGCTACGTGACTGCGTCCGACAGGAGATAGAAGCATCTTACCAACGTGCCCATTGTTACATGCTTCATGCAGAGGGGTCCAACCTGCATTGTCTCGGTCAGTCAGTGGGTGACCCTGCACAGAACAATTCAGCTCATGGTCAGTCAGTGTCTATCATTGTCAGCCCGAGCACTTCATCCAGCCTGAGGAGGCCGGATACATCGGGAAATCCCACTGCAATGTTTCCACAGCATCTTAACTAAACACCTGACAGGCAGGATAGTGCGGCGCTCCCTCAGCACTGACCCTCCGACAGTGCGGCACTCCCTCAGCACTGACCCTCCGACAGTGCGCCACTCCCTCAGCACTGATCCTCCGACAGTGCCCACTCCCTCAGCACTGACCCTCCGACAGCGCGGTGTTCCCTCAGCACTGACCCTCCGACATACGGCGCTCCCTCAGCACTGACCCTCCGACAGTGCCCACTCCCTCAGCACCGACCCTCTGACAGTGCGGCACTCCCTCAGCACTGACCCTCCGACAGTGCGGCACTCCCTCAGCACTGACCCTCCCACAGCGGGGTGCTCTGTGAGATTGGTGCTGTGGGTATTTGGAATTTGCCATTAGCCATTAGTTGCTGTGGTTACAGGAGAAGGAATGGGCTGTGGTAACTCAACCTGTGATCGTTCCTGTCTTACCATCGCAATGAGGGAGTGGGCCACTTGCCAGCTCCCTTTGATACACGCTCTGTGCAGCGGACTCTCCCCCTTCAGGTTACGTTTCCATTTCTGAAGAGAGAGAGAGAGAGAGAGAGATGGGAGCTGGATTAGTCACGCCGAGCCTGGTGCGGGAGGGGGCCCAAGGTAGGGGTGCCTTGGGAAAGGGGTGGAGTGAGTGAGCTTTGGGGTCCAGCTCGGGGAGAACAACAGGAGGTAGGTGGAGGGGAAGGGCATGGAGTGGGACAGAGGAAGAGAAGGGAGTAGCGGAGAGAAGGGGTGAGGGCAAAGTGGGTGAGTGTTGGAGAGGGGAGATGACCCGGATTTGGGGAGCAGAGAGGCAACAGACTTTGAGCTCTCTCGTGCTCTCTCCATCCAGTCCCTGTACGTCGCGCTCTCTCTCTCTCTGCCCAAATCTCCTCTCTCCCTCTGTGTCCATCTCTCTCTGCGTCACTCTCCATTTCTCTGCTTCACTCTCCATCTTTCTCATCCTCTGTGTCGCTCTCTCTCTCTCTTTGCGTCACTCGTTCTCACTGTCTCTGTGTCGCTCTCTCTCTCTGCGTCACTCTTTCTCACTATCTCTGTGTCGCTCTCTCTCTCTGCGTCACTCTTTCTCACTGTCTCTGTGTCGCTCTCTCTTTCTGCGTCACTCTTTCTCACTATCTCTGTGTCGCTCTCTCTCTCTGCATCACTCTTTCTCACGGTCTCTGCATCGCTCTCTCTCTGCGTCACTCATTCTCACTGTCTCTGCATCACTCTCTCTCTGCATCGCTCTCTCTCTGCATCACTCCTTCTCGGTCTCTGCGTTGCTTTCTCTCTGCACTGTTCTCCTCTCTCTCTGCGTTGCTCTCTCTCTCTCTCTCTCTGCTGTCATTCACATCCATTCACAATGGAAAACCAGAACAGCAATGTGAGCACTGACACACATCCAAATCTCCCCACACTCTCCCCGGATTCTCCCTGGAGTTCTGTCTCAAAAATTCATCAAACTCTTTCCCTGGAGCACTTGCCAGACTTGGGAGCAAATGGACATCAGCGAGGGTCAGAGGATGGACATCACGGAGGGTCAGAGGATGGACATCGGGGGAGGGTCAGAGGATGGACATCGGGGGAGGGACAGAGGATGGACATCGGGGGAGGGACAGAGGATGGACACGGGGAAGGG
>NW_025214128.1:4389-6503 GCF_004010195.1 Chiloscyllium plagiosum | reverse complement strand
CTGGGAGGGTCAGAGGATGGACATTAGGGAGGGTCAGAGGATGGACATTGGGGAGGGTCAGAGGCTGGACATCGGGGGAGGGTCAGAGGATGAACATCAGGGAGGGTCAGAGGATGGACATCGGGGGAGGGACAGAGGATGGACATCGGGGAGGGTCAGAGGCTGGACATCGGGGAGGGTCAGAGGCTGGACATCTGGGAGGGTCAGAGGGTGGACATCGGGGGAGGGTCAGAGGTTGGACATCAGGGGGGTCAGAGGGGGTCATCCCACTCACCATCTGGACTCAGAAATACCTCGCCGTTCCTGCACTGTCACTGGGTCAGAATCCTGGAATTCCCTCCCTCAGGACATTGTGGGTCAACCCACAGCACACGGACTGCAGCGGGTCAGGAAGGCAGCTCACCCCCACCTTCTCAAGGGGGCAACTAGGGACGGGCAGGAAATGCTGGCACAGCTCTGAGGGGTGGGTCAGATTGTGAATTTGTGTCCAGCGGGTGAACAGACACAGTCGCTATGCTGGTCGGATTCCCCTGAACCCTGCAGCTAGGCCCGGAATACACCTACCTGGTTGGTTTTCACTGTGGTCTTGGCGTGCTGGCCTTTCAGAGTCTGGGGGGATCTCAGCTGCAGGGATTAAAAGTAAAACTTTACTTAAACAGAGCCTCTGTCCGAAAAAATCACAAAACCTGACCTTGGCCTGCCTTCTCTCCAAAGACAAGGTCATTTCTTTGCTGAGAGAAGTGACCGAGGTGTCAGTGGGGGAGCACTCTGGGGCCAGCGACTATAATTCTATTAGTTTTAAAATATTGATGGAAAAGGATAGAGCAGATCTAAAAGTTAAAGTTCTACATTGGAGGAAGGCCAATTTTGATGGTGTTAGGCAAGAACTTTCAAAAGCTGATGGGGGAGAGTGGTGGATGTTCGCAGGTAAAGGGACGGCTGGAAAATGGGAAGCTTTCGGAAATGAGCTTACAGAGTCCAGAGTCCAGTTCCTGTTCAGCTGAAAGGTAAGGCTGGTAGGTGTAAGGAATGCTGGATGACTGGATAAATTGAAGCTCTAGTCAAGGAGGCGTATGGCAGGTATAGACAACCGGGAACAAGAGAATCCCTTAAGGAGGATAAGGGTAGTAGGCGTATACTCAAGAGGGAAATCAGGAGGGAACGTGAGATAGCTTTGGCAAGTTAGGTGAAGGAGAATCCAAAGAAATTCTACAAATGCACTGAAGGGCAAAGGTGTAACTAGGGAGAGAATAGGGCCCCTTTTGTCGGGGAACTGAGTACAAGAGTCACGATGTCATGTTGCAGCTTTGTAAGACTTTGCTAGACCGCACTTGGGAGTGTTGTGTTCAATTCTGGTCACCACATCACAGGAAGGGTTCGGAGGCTTTGGAGAGCATGCAGAAGGGGTTTCCCAGGATGCTGCCTGGATTAGAGGGTGTGAACTATAAGGAGACGCTGGAAAAACTCAGGTTGTTTTCTCTGGAGCAGGGGAGGCTGAGGGGAGACTTGCTAGAAGTCTATAAAATTATGAGATACGTAGTTAGAGTTGACGGACAAAATCTTTTTCGAGAGTTGAAATGTCTAAAACCAGGGGCATGCACTTGGAGAGGTTCAAAGGAGATGTGAGGGGCCAGTGTTATACACAGAGAGCAGGAGGAGTGTGGAACACATTGCCAGAGAGGGGGCTTCTAAGGGACTTTTAGGTAAGCACATGAATATGCAGGACAATAGACAATAGGTGCAGGAGTAGGCCATTCTGCCCTTCGAGCCTGCACCACCATTCAATATGATCATGGCTGATCATCCTTAATCAGTATCCTGTTCCTGCCTTATCTCCATAACCCTTGATTCCACTATCCTTGAGAGCTCTATCCAACTCTTCCTTAAATGAATCCAGAGACAGGGCCTCCACTGCCCTCTGGGGCAGAGCATTCCACACAGCCACCACTCTCTGGGTGAAAAAGTTTCTCCTCATCTCTGTCCTAAATGGTCTACCCCGTATTTTTAAGCTGTGTCCTCTGGTTCGGCACTCACCCATCAGCGGAAACATGTTTCCTGCATCCAGAGTGTCCAATCCTTTAATAATCTTATACGTCTCAATCAGATCCCCTCTC
>NW_025214128.1:0-3276 GCF_004010195.1 Chiloscyllium plagiosum | reverse complement strand
GTACCTCATTTTTTCTCTGTGTATTTCTTTCTTAGTAATCCTCTGTTGTTCTTTAAAAGCTTCCCAGTCCTCCGTTTTCCCACTTATCTTTGCTATGTTATACTTTTTCTCTTTTGACTTTATATGTTTCTTAACTTCCCTCGTCAGCCACAGCCACTCCTGCCTCCTCATAGGATCTTTCTTCCTTTTTGGAATTAACTGATCCTGCATCTTCTGCATTATACACAGAAATATCTGCCATTGTTCCTCCACTGTCATCCCTACTAAGGTATTGCACCAATGAACTTTGGCCAGCTCCTCCCTCATAGCTGTGACAGGCCTGCTCCTGTGTTGTACTGCTTAATGCTCAAAGGTCAACATGGCCGTGATTGCTGGGCCTCTTGAGATATTTGTATCACCGATAGTCACAGGTGAGGTGCCGGAAGACTGGAGGTTGGCAAACGTGGTGCCACTGTTTAAGAAGGGTGGTAAGGACAAGCCAGGGAACTATAGACTGGTGAGCCTGACCTCGGCGGTGGGCAAGTTGTTGGAGGTTATTGCCTCCCTCAGGGCATTGTGGGTCGACATACAGCACATGGACTGCAGCGGTTCAAGAAGGCAGCTCACCCCCACCTTCTCAAGGGGGTAACTAGGAATGGACAATAATAAATTCAGGGCCCAGCAGTGATGCCCAAGTCCTGAGGCTAGATCCTGTCAATGGATGTTTTCTTAAATTGGTTCACAGGGTGTGGGTCGGGCAGTGTTTCTAATCCAGCTGTAGTTTGTGACAGTTACATGAAGGAGACGCTCTTACTCACCTCTTCCACTCGTTTTCGGGTCTGTCTGCGTTTTGATAAACTGCATTTCACTTTCTCTGAAAGACAGATCCCCAACAGACCGTCAGAAAACCAGCCAATGGTCCCAATGTCTCAAACATAAAATAACTTCACACGACAATACCCAGTTTGGAAATGTGTGACATCACTGCAGATTCTCGGTCATTCTCGCCCTCTGTCCCACTGGCACGCTCCCTCTCTCACTCTCCGGGGGATGGGGGGAGAATATGCCTGGAGTTGGAGGAAGTGGGTGAGGTCTTTCAGGAATACTGTGCATCAGTGTTCAGCTGATAGTAACGAAACGTCTGGAAATGAACCTTCCAGCTCAGCGAGCAAACCTACATCCAGAATCTCAACCTGAGCTACAAATCTTCTCAAAACTCACTAGGAGGAAGACATGGTGAGTCTCGGGAGGGGCATGTTGACATTCTGGAGGATGTCAATATAAAGAAAGGAGGTGGTGTTGGGTGTTTTGAAAAGCATTAAAGGTAGAAAAGTCCCCAGGACATGGTGGGATCTCTCCCAGAATGCTGACGGAGGCTGGTGAGGAAATTGCTGGGGCCTTAGAAGAAATCTTTGTATTAGTCTCAGGAGAGGTGCCAGAGGATTGGAGAATAGCCAGCGCTGTTCCTCTGTTTGAGAAGAACAACTGGGGTGGTCTGGGAGATTGCAGGCTGGTGAGCTTTATGTCAGTGGGACGGAAATTACTGGAGAAGATTCTCAGCGACAGAATTTGCTCACATTTGGAACATCACAGACTGAGGAGCATTAGACAACATGGCTTTGTGCAGGGAAGGTGTCTCTCCCAAACCTGATGGAGGTTTTTCAGGAAGTGACAAAACTGATTGATGAAGGAACAGTGATGGATGTACCTACTAGAGAAGGTACAAACCTTGACCTACTCTTGGGAAATAAGGCAGGGCAGGTGACTGAGGTGTCAGTGGGGGAGCACTTTGGGGCCAGCGACCACAATTCTATTGGATTTAAAATAGTGATGGAAAAGGATAGACCAGATCTAAAAGCTGAAGTTCTAAATTGGAGAAAGGCCAATTTTGACGATATTAGGCAAGAACTTTCAAAAGCTGATTGGGGGCAGATGTTCGCAGGTAAAGGGACGGCTGGAAAATGGGAAGCCTTCAGGAATGAGATAACACGAGTCCAGAGAAAGTATATTCCTGTCAGGGTGAAAGGGAAGGCTGGTAGGTATAGGGAATGCTGGATGATGAAAGAAATTGAGGGTTTAGTTAAGAAAAAGAAGGAAGCATATGTCAGGTATATGAATAGGAAGGGTTTGGAGGGATATGGGCCGGGTGCTGGCAGGTGGGACTAGATTGGGTTGGGATATCTGGTCAGCATGGACGGGTTGGACCGAAGGGTCTGTTTCCATGCTGTACATCTGTATGACTAAGCCCTTCATCAGGAATCAAGTGGGTAAGGTGGTCAAGATGGAGTATGGCCTACTTACCTTCATTAGTCAGGGCACTGAGTACAAACATTGGCAAGTCAATGTTGCAGCTGTATCAGACTTTATAGAATCATAGAATCACTACAATGTGGAGGCAGGTCAGTCCATCTATTGAGTCCATCCCGGCCCTCTGCAGAGCATCCATATTTGGAATACTGTGTACAGTTCTGGTCACCACACTACCAGAGGATGTGGAGGCTTTGGAGAGAGTGCAGGAACAGTTTACCAGGATGTTGTTTGGTTTGGAGGGATGAGCTATGAGGGGAGATCGACTAATTTTGTTCGTTTTCACTTGAATGTTGGGGGTTGAAGGCGACTTGATAGAAGATTACAAAATTATGGAAGGCGTGGATGAATACTCTAGCCTGGTGCTGTGTGTCCAGATGAATACTCTAGCCTGGTGCTGTGTGTCCAGCCCAGTCCAACACCAACTCCACCATGTCACAGAATGGATAGCCAGAGTCTTCTTCCCAAGGTCAGGTGTCAATGACTAGGGGACAAGGTAAAGTGGCACGGTGGCACAGTGGTTAGCACTGCTGCCTCACAGCGCCAGAGACCCGGGTTCAATTCCCACCTCAGGCGACTGTCTGTGTTGAGTTTGCACATTCTCCCCGTGTCTGCGTGGGTTTCCTCCCACAGTCCAAAAATGTGCAGGTTAGGTGAATTGGCCATGATAAATTGCCCGTAGTGTTAGGTGAAGGGGTAAATGTATGGGTGGGTTGCTCTTCAGAGGGTCAGTGTGGGCTTGTTGGGCTGAGCGGCCTGTTCCCACTACTGTAAGTAATCTAAAATGGGGTAAGTTTAAGGGAGATGGGAGAGGCAGGTTGTTTTATACAGAGGGTAGTGAGGGCCTGGAATGTGTTCCCGGAGAAGGTGGTGACGGCAGGTATGATAGCAATGTTTAAGAGGCTTCTTGACAGAGACATGAATAGCCAGGGAATACAGGGATACGGACCACATAAATCTCTCTCTCACCGTCACTGTCACTCTCTCTCT
>NW_025214127.1:34544-39428 GCF_004010195.1 Chiloscyllium plagiosum | reverse complement strand
TGCTTTCTGCCAGTCAGCCAAACATTAATCTACAACAGTACCTTACTCTTAATACCATGGACTCTTTTCTAATTTAGCAGCTTCCCATATAGGATATTATTCAAACACATCACATCCAATGGCTTTCCTTTGTCGAACGTGTTGAATGCCTCATCAAATAATGCTAATAGGTTCGTCAGGCATGACACTTCCCTCATTCTTGATGAAGCCATGCTGAGTCTTTCAGTACTCCATGATCACATCCACAGAATGATCTGCCAAACTATATTAAATAAAAAGCTGATTTGTTTGACATTCTTTCAGAATAATAACAAACGTTGCTTTCATTCTTGAATGTAATGGAAAGCAAAGTCCAATCGCTGTTGAGATGCGCAAGCAGTTTGGTGACTGAGTTGAACAGGTGAACGTTCGGTCCGCCAGTGTTATCTCTCTACGAACTCAACAGGTTCATTGAATGAGCCAACTGCTTTTCACACCGAGCACGTAAGTGTTTTCTCGCCAGTGTGAAATCGCTGGTGTACTGAGACGTTTAAATCGCCTGAACTCATTCCCACAACGAAAGCACCTGAAAGGTCTCTCATCATGTGAACATGTTGACAGGACATCAGTTCCACAGAACCTCAGTAGCACTTCCGACTGGCCAGATATTTGAAGGGTTTCCATGCAGTGCGAACACGTTGATGAAAAGTCAGTCATCAGGAACTTGTGTGGTCTGGGCATACATAAAGTTCTCTCTGCAGTATCTCCTCAGATTGGACGAGTGAGTGAATGCTCTCCCACATTCGGAGCAGCTGAATGATCACTTACCAGTGTGAATCTCCGAGTGCTCCGTGAGGTCAGATGATTATATGAACCCAGCCGTCATGGGCATCTGAATAGTCTCTGCTCCGTTTATTGGCATATGAGTACTGTGTAAACTTTATTGCAATTGCCACAGGCTATGCATTTAAAGTTTTCTGATCAATATGAGCAAGTTGATGCGATGTCCAGTCCCTGGATCTTTTGAAACACTTTCCACCGTCTGGACATTTGCAGTCTCTGTTCATACTGTGAACACATCGGTAGCACAGCACTTCCAGCAGTGTGACCATTGAAATGTTCTCTCCCCAGTTAGAACGAGTTGGTGTTGCAGCAGTTTTGATTAGTGACTGAGTCTCCTTCCGCACACTGAGCAGGTAAGTGACCTGCTCATGATGTTACTGCGTCGATGAACTTCCATCACTGATGGAGAAATAAATTCCTCCCTACAATCCCCACATTGCCACAGTTTCCCCAGTTTGACTGTTTTTGTGGTTTGAAAGCTCTCATGATGTGATGATGCCTTGACAACACAGACAGCACATGTAGGATTTCCCTTCCACTGTGAACGAGGTTTTCACCTTTTGTCCTCAAACTCTAATCACGTTCCATTTGTGATAAAAAAAAAACCCATTCCATCATAGTGTGGTCGTTGGTTTCTAAAACTTCCTTTTCTAATATCTTGTAAAATTGATGTCAAAAAAGTATCAAGAGTGTGAGAGAAGCACTGTCACAGCCTGTGATTTTCATGTAAAAATAGGAACTGAAGGATAGTCAGTTCATAGAAACCAAAAATTGACCAGGACTTCTTCAGAATCTTTGAAATGCTCAGCGTCATCGAGGAGAAGCAGCATAGTAATCAGTGGATGTCAACACCATTTCCTCCCAGTTCACACTCCGTCCAATTTTGTTTGACATTCAGGTCTGGTGGATCAGAAATTTCCTTCAATTAAATAATGGCAAAAGTGAGATTATTGCTTTCAGTCTTGAAAACAAATTCAATTGACTTGCCACTGACGCTATCCCTGTCGCTGCCCACTGTATGAGCATGGAGCAAACAGGTCAGAACCAAAGCGAAATGATTTATTGCAAGAAGAGTTTTCAATGTCAATTCCCCATCATCAAAAATACTGTCCACGTCCACCTCAGTAACATCATCCGACTCCTCTGCGTCGCTGCTCATCAGCCGTTGAAAGTCTCATCCATTCCTTTATTCCTTAACTCACAATGCATTCCTCACTGTCATCGAAATTTCCCCACTCCAGATTTACCTCACTTCCTCTGTCCGTATAAATGTGTGTACTTGAGCTCTGTCGCTGTCCACTGTATGAGCATGAAGCAAACACATCAGAGCCACAGTGAAATGTTTTATCGCGAGAAGAGTTTTCAAACACATTTCCCCATCTTCAAGAAGACTGTCCACGTTTACGTCAGTAACATGGTCTGACTCCTCTTCTTCGCTGCTCAACAGCCGTTGAAAGTCTCATCCATTTCTTTATTCCCTAACTCCCAATGCATTCCTCACTGTCCTCGTAACATCTTCAATTAGCCTCCGGACGAAGCATTGCTAATGATTCCTGCTGAATATTTATATTTTTAGGGTTTCTTTGGGTTGGTGATGTCATTTACTGTGGTGATGTCGTTTCCTATGGTGATATAATTTCCTGTTCTTTTTCATAATAGATCGGCACAGACAACGGCCCTCAGATTCCATAGAATCAGTTTGGGTGGAGCTTACAAAGAGCAAGGAGAAGAAACTATTGTTGTGCTATATATCCAAGCTTAAAATGTCATGCAAATTTTGTGCATGCTATACTCTGATAATTAGATATGTAATTATTGTGCGAACTTCACGAATAAAAGATAATCTCAAGATTCACCTACATGATATAAGTGACTTCTAATGCTGTGAAAAATAAATTTAAATTGTATCAGTGCATATGGGGGTGGGCGGGGTGTCGATAGTAAAACAATGTAGAGAGCAGGTTATTTCGGAGTTGATGTTGTGTGGTCAGAAGAGCTAATTAATAACCTTGCTGTAAAGCCGCTTTTGAGAAATAGTGACAATACCTTCTGATTTTACATGGTATTTGAATATTACAGTCAAACACCATGGAAGCCTGGGGGCCAGAAAGTCAAGCTGTACGCAATGAATTGGGAAAGTACACAATAAAATTTAGTGGTCGACAAGCAATTCTTATTACTTTTAGAAATATTGCAAGTCTGAAAACGACAAACATTTCTCGAATGCGCAGAACAGCAAAGATGACATAATGACTCAATGATGGTTAACATCAGAAATAAAAGACTGAATTAAATCAAAGGAAGTGGCTTAATAAGAATTCCACATATTGCGGAAAGCTGAGAATTCTGGGAAATTTACGATCCAGAAGAGGAGGGCTATGAAAATGATTATGAAATCAAGAGAAAGAACACAAAGGCCAGAAAACACAAAGGCTATCACATTTGCTATGTATTTTTGAATGAAAAAAATTCAAGCATGTTCAAACATGGAAGATTATGTCTGAGAAGAGGACGATATATTGTGGAGAATGGGGAGAAGGCAGAGAAACGAACCAGGTCTTTTCATTTGCCTTCATAGAGGAAGGTCCCAAAAATCTCAAGAAATACAACGTGATCACATGGGAATTTTGGCAGTAAAGAATAATGTCAATTCATATCAATGGCAGGGCAATACATGAAATTGTAGCTGGAATGTGAATTTTGAAGTCTGAAGTACCAGATGCACTTCATATGAAATTGTCAGAAAAATAGAGATAGTCATATTAATAGCATTGTTGACCACTGTGTTTTACTTTCCTATCCGTTCTGCAAAGGCCGGAAATCATTGTAGATAACTGGAAAATAGTGTTATGAAGCTGAAGGCATGTACTGCACGTGGAAGAGAGAACGAAAGCTAAGAGATTGCAGGCACCTGCCTTTTGACTGACTAGCAAGTTCGGTCTGTACTGGAACACTGAAAACATATTACATTTGGCCGATAAACAATTAACTAGTTTTGGTAGCTGTGTTTTAACAATAGCATGAATTTAACCAATAAGTTCAAATTATTCACCACGATACTAAAACCCAATCAAATTTGAATTTACTGTTTTTTTGTCAACCTCGAAACAAAGAGGTGATTCTTTGCTTTTGAAATGAAGAGAAGTCAGCTCTTTTGAGAGCTGGAAAGCGCGATCAACTGCCATTGTCAGTCGGCCAGATAAAGACTCTCCACCGAAGGCATTATTTTCAGTTGAAATACTTATGCCATAAAAAGCGGCCAGATAAAGACTCCCTACCATAGCCACTATTTTCAGTTGAAATGTTTATGCAACAAAAGACTGAAGCCGACCCAGGGAAATCCAAGCCAGAGGAAGGTAGATACGGGAGACGGCTGCTGCTGTACAGTTCTGAATAATAAGTGGGTGCAGTTTTAATTGGGTTTTTTATTGGAAGAACATTGTTATCGAGAGGGAGGTAGCTTGAATAGAAAGGGAGACTGCTTTAAGTTCACTTTTAGAATTACAGAATAAATGGATATTTTCAAAAAAGAATGGAAACTGGGAGTTCTCTTTCATTCATACTTTAACGGATTATGAGGTGGGGTCAGCTTTCTGTGAGTTGGTTTAATTAACGGAAGAGCTCCCTACCTTGACGTAACAGTACTAAACGTTATCTAACCATTTATGAACAGAATTAGCAATTGTGTGGAAAACATCAAACGAATTAACTTGACGTCTGCACAGAAATGGTTTGAATTAATTGAATTCAAGAGTCGTTAAGTGATGTTGCAACTGTACAGGACTTTGGTTAGGCCACATTTGGAGTACTGTGTGCAGTTCTGGTCGCCTCACTTTAGGAAAGATGTGGAAGCTTTGGAGAGGGTGCAGAGAAGATTTACCAGGATGTTGCCTGGAATGGAGAATAGGTAGTACGAGGATAGGTTGAGAGTGCTAGACCTTTTCTCATTGGAACGGCGAAGGACTTGATAGAGGTTTATAAGATGATCAGAAGAATAGATAGAGTAGACAGTCAGAAACTTTTTCCCCGGGTACAACAGAGTGTTACAAGGGGACATAAACT
>NW_025214127.1:25454-34074 GCF_004010195.1 Chiloscyllium plagiosum | reverse complement strand
TGTCAGGGATGGGTTCTTTACCCAGAGAGTGGTGGGGGCATGGAATGCGCTGCCTGTGGGAGTGGTCGAGTCAGAATCTTTGGTGACCTTTAAGCGTCAATTTGATAGGTACATGGATGGGTGCTTAAGCTCGGACAAATGTTCGGCACAACATCGTGGGCCGAAGGGCCTGTTCTGTGCTGCATTGTTCTATGTTCTATGTTCTATTATATAAGATGTGATATTGAATATTTAGAATTTAACAGCAACATTGTAGGGAATCAATACGCGTTTCTGAAAGGGAAACACAAATTTCGGAATGGTTTGAAGGTGACAATGGAAAATGAGTTGAAGTGGGATATTTGGATTTTCAGAAGGCTATCTGTAAGAGGTCATGCATTGAATTCGTGAATAGAATTCGTGCGAAAGGTATTTGGAGTAATACAATTTAGTGGATAGTTAAAATTAATTTGGCTTTCATTTATGGGAATCCGACTATAGATAGAAACGAACCATCAATCAATTAAATAGAGTTTTGATGAGACTATACCTGGAGTACTGTATAAATTTCTGATGTCCCCACCTTAGTAACAATTTGCTGGTCACAGAGTTAGTGCAATAGACGTTCTCCAGATTAATTACTCAGATGGCAACATTATCTGATGAGAAGAATGTGAAACGTGTGTTTCTGTTTGACACAAAGTTTGGCTGGGTGATTGGCAGTGAGGAGGAAGGACTAATGTTAAAGGAAATAACAGATGGAATGTGCAGATGTGTCGATCAATGGCAGATGGAATGTAGCACTTTGATGAGGCCAAGATGAAATGCACTGTGGAGTTCTCTGAGTCACATTACAGGAAGAATGTGATTGCACTGGAGTGGGTACAGCGTAGATTCAACACAATCTTCCATGGAATGGAGCAGATCAGCTATGAGGAGAGGCTGAATAACCCCGGATGGTTTGCTTTGAAGATTCGAAGGCGGAGGGGTGCGTGATTCAGAAGGATAAGATTACGAGGACATGGACAGGGTGGATAGACAGCCGCTCTTCCATTTAGTGAAAGCGTCATGAAAAGCGAGCAACCATTTAAAGTGAAGCTTTTGTGCTTTCCATGGGATTTATAGCTTGGTTTTCACTTAGAGGGTGTTGGGGTATAGGATGTACTTCCTGAGAGGGGAATGGTCACGGGTCACCTCAAATTCGTTAAAATGTGCTTAGTTGAGCACCAGAAGTGCTAACAACTTTAAAGGCTACGGGTCTTGTGTAAGAAAGTGGGACGAAAACAGGCCATGCTTTATTTCCGATAGTACAGAGTCTATGCTTCTGTGGTTGTATGGCTGTGGAAAGTCAATTATTGAGCAGCTCAACATCGAAATTGATGGTTATCTGGAATGTACGTCCACAAAGGTTATAATGGTGAACTGTAAGAATTTCTACCCGTTTGCCCTTACTATCTGAAACAAGAGAATGGAGAACAGGTAAATGGCAGAACCATGAAGGAACTACTTCAGTTCTGTTTTCACAGAATTTTACAAATCAAAACAAAAAACCTTCCCAGCAACACACAGAGAGGAATGCTTGTTTTGCAAAGGGGAAGATAAAGAAATTAGTGAATAAATATATTTGTGAAACTATTGATACTGACAATAATGGGCATACACCAAGTCAACACATATGTATAAAATGGAAATGACATTTGAAAAACACGACTGATAGTTAAATTATTGGGAATCACGGACGGAATGCATTTGGCTTTTGAGAACTTTTTTTTTTACAAAATCCCAATCCTAATATGCAAAATTAAATCTTGTAGGAAAGAGGCTAATATATGAATGTCACTTAAGAATGGGAGAGCTGGCAGGAAACAGTGTAAAAATAAAACAATGCTTTGAAATGGGAAGGCACGTTTCTAGTCGCAGAGATCAATCCTTGGGCCCCAGCTATTCAAACTGCAGATCAAACATTTGGTTTAGGCAATCAGCTGCAAGCCTGCTGGCGGTGCTAAATGATGTATTGTTTGTAAAAAGTTCCAACATGATTGAGAAAAGTGGAGTGAATGTGTAAATACGAGGCAGAAGAAGCGCAACGTGGGTAGATGTGATGTTGTGCACTTTGTTGTTAATTATAGAATGGCATTGACAGGAATTGGTTGAATAATTCTTATTTATAAAGGGACTAATGCTCCTTCTTGTTGTTTACTTCTGCCATTGTCTCAGAGGTCCATGCAGGGCAGTGATTTCTGAAGCCAGTCATCAATTCTGGGAATGGCATTGGCACACTGACCAGTATACATATACACGGAGAAAGTGAAGACAGTAGACGTTAGAGATCAGAGTCAAAAAGTGTGGTGCAGGAAAAGCAAAACAGGTCAGGCAGCACCGAAGGAGCAGGAGAATCGACGTTTTGGGAATAAACTCTTCATCAGGAATAAAGCTTCTGGGCAAAGGGGGCTGAGAGATAAATGTCAGGCAGTGGAGCATGGGGAAATGTAACTGGGAATGTGATAGGTAGAAGAAGGTGGGGCAGAAGTTGATAGGACAGAGAGGAGGGTGGAGTGGTTAGGTGGGAATCAGAATGGACAGTTTGAAGATGTTGAAAACGGCTTGAAACATTGGGATCAGGGAAATGAGGAAAGTGGTGAAATTCATATTGACTCCGTCTGAATGGAGGTTCCAAGGCGGAAGATGTGGCGTTCTTCCTCCAGGCGTCAACTGGTTTCGGATGTGGCGATGGAGGATGTTCAGGATATGCATGTCATTGGCGTAGTGGCTGGAGGAGTGGAGGTTTCCGGCCACAGCTTGGAAGGGTTGGTTGATGCTAGTGTCTCGAAGATGTTCTCTGCAGCACTCTGCAAGTAAGCACCCTCTTTCCCCAAAGTCGAAGAGAACACATCAGGTACAATGGATAAAGTAGATAGTTTGTGTGCAAGTGCAGGTAAAACACTGATGGATGTGAGAGGTTCCTTTGGGGCCTGGACCAATTTGAGGGTGTAGTTGTGGCGCAGGTTTTACACTTCTAGCAGTGGCAGGGGAAGGTGTGAGAATGGAGGGTGGATTGATGTGGGTGTGGACCTGACAAGAGAGTCAGGGAGGGAATGGTTACTCGGCAACCCTTATAGGGCAAATATCCCTCTGATGGTGGGGTCCAATTGGAGGTGGCGAAAACGGTGGAGAATGATGTGGTACATATGAAGGCTTTTGGGTGGACGTTGAGGAGCGAGGGTTCTATACTTGTTGCAAATGGAGCATTCGGTTTCAAGCATGGTGGTGTGGGAGATGCACTGGAGGTCATCCTCAACCACTATGGATGAGAAATCGCGTTGTTTGAAGACGGAGACCACATGGGATTTTCTTTTGTAGTATTATCCCTGCTGTGAGCAGATGCAATGGAGGCGGAGGAATTGGCAAGAAGGGACAACGTGTCTTCACCGACCAGTCAAACAGCTCCAACCACACAGCCTCAATGTGGATTTTACGGGATTTGTCATTTCTCCAACTCTCCACCTTATCCAAGATCGAACCCTCCAAGTCGTCACCACACTCTTGACCTGACCTACTTGTCCATCTTTATTCATACCGAACTGCGCCATTCTCTTATAAGACCTACAACTTTCACCCTCACCCTCATCTACCTATCGCATTCCCGACGACATTCCTCCTGGCCCAGCCCGGTCCCGTTTATCTCTTATTCCCCTTGGCCCGCAAACCTCCTTCCTCATAAAGGGCTTTTGCCCAAACGTCGACACTCCTGCTCCTCGGTTGCTGCTTGACTAGCTGTGCTTTTTCACCACCACACTCTACAACAGTGTACATAAACCCGCCAGATCGGTAGCTGTAACATTGAAAATGAGCCTCGTACATCAATTACTGAAAGCAATATTGCAGCAACAGAAAACAATTAGGAATATAAATACTGTGTTGATCTTCATTTCAAGGTGCTTGGAATATAAGTGTGTGTCTTAATGCAGCTGTGCAGACGTTTTTGAGACTTTATCTCGACTTTACCTCGAACACTGTGCAGGATTGCATACAGTTCTGGTCTCCTTACCTAGGGAGCATAAACGTGTCTTTGAGGAAATGTAGAGAAGGATGACCAGACTGATCTCTGGGATGACAGGTTTGCTGTCGGTACAGAGCTTGGGTCGATTGGACTTGTGTCACATGGAGTTTAGATAATTCAGTGGCGTTGTGATTGAAATATACAAAACTCTGTTATGGCGAGACAGATTGGAAACTGAGATGATAATTCCCCTGGCTTGAAAGTCTAAAGCAATTATCCACAGTATTAGATATCTACAGCATGGAAATAAGACCTTTGGCCCAACAAGCTCACACCAACCCACCAAACAATAACCCAACCAGACCCACTCCCAACATTGACGGTAAACAGTATGGATAGTTCAGCATGGCTAATTCACCAGACCTACAAATTTTGGATTGTGGGACGCAACCCACGCAGACAGTGTGAGAACGTGTAAGATCCACACGGACAGGCGCCCAAGGCGGGAATCAAACCTGGATCCCTGGTGCTGTGTGGCAGCAGGGCTAACCACTGAGCCACCGTGTCACTCCATGTTTTGTACGGGTAGGCCAAATAGTTTTGACACGTGAATGTCTTCTCTCAGAGACTGATGAACCTTGATATTTCAGTCCCACCTCAGGCTGTTAGTGAATATAATTCAGAATTTCTACACTATAAAAGTATGGAGAGGGTACGGTGGTGGTACAAAGGCAGATGAACAGCCATCATGATACTGAATGAGGTAGAAAACTCTATGGATATAAGGAACTACTGCAGTTCCTATTTTATTTTTACCACAGTTAATCACATTTAGGGAAATGTACATTATGTTGGAAAAAGAAGATATTCAGTCATGAATTAGAATGGGGAAGGCTCAATGAGTTGAGTGGCCTACACCTTCCTGGTGTTTCCGTGCAGTCTGCGGGAAAGCTCTGCAATGTTATCACATGTGCTCAGATATTAAGAAGAATGTGTCTGCAGGTTCGATAGGTCTGTGTTTACCGTTCCGTTTTCTGACATTAAGGTGTGTGCCTGGTTTTCGGTTCAGCGTTATCCTTTAAGAGCTCGAAGCGGTTTGATACAATTAAGTGTGTTGCCTGTCTGTCGCAGAGACCATTGAAACGTTTATCACATATTTCTTTGTCTGGAGTCACTGTTGGAAATATTGGAAATATGTGGAAATGTTCATTCTAAAGGCATCCAGGTCTGCCGTTCAGTTCCACCTGCGAGTGAGGTCTTCCAGGTGTCTCAGTCTGCCTCTTTGATTTTTCAGTGTCGATATTAGTGGGAATGAGCCTGCCCTAAGGATATGGGATAGCTGAAGTGATTAAAACAATAATAACTGAAAGGAAAGTAAATATGCGTCCGTCAGCAGCAAATCATTTGTAATTGACAGTGGAGATTCCAGCTGACTCTGGGAGTGGGTGAGAATATCTTCTGGAGTTTTGTTCATTGTACTTTCCATCTGCGCGCATATGTGGAAATGTTCATTCTAAAGGCATCCAGGTCTGCTGTTCAGTTCCTCCTGCGAGTGAGGTCTTCCAGGTGTCTCAGTCTGCCTCTTTGATTTTGCAGTGTCGATATTAATGGGAATGAGCCTGCCCTTAGGACAGGGGATAGCAGTATTGGTCGTGCTGGGAGCTTATGTGAAGGCTGTTTGGGAAGTGTATTTTCTGATATGGGAGTAGCTTGGCCAAGTCTGGTTTCTACGTCAGTATGTTTGCCCAAGGATAGGGCATTGTGGGTGTGTTCTGTGTGCGTTGGCAGCTAGCTCTCTGTGTTTCACAGACCTGCTTCTGTGTTTTTTAAATGTCGTCATGGACAAGATAGCAGATATTTCTTCCACAATTCCCCTCTTTTTTTTAAGGATAAGGAGGCAATGTAGCCAGATCCAGGGGATTTTTGGTTGGTGGGGGTTCGGTTTCAGCGAGGTTGCCGTCGGTGTTGGAAGCTAACAGAGCGGAGTCTCTGTCAGGGGTGGGGGGACGTAACTCTAGCACATTCGAATTAGTTGGAAAGTGAGGGGGCAGGGAGTAATAATGATGTGCATCAGCGGGAGCAGCACATACGAAGGGCCATGACCAGGATGACGATATCCAAAGAATGGAAATAAGGAATATAAGACCCTGAAGCAGGGCTGTGCTCTACGAGCCGAGCCGTGAGTTTCCCAGCTACAGAAGTCCAGCTGGACTCCTGTCCATGTAGGACAGCAGCAGCTGTCTGATGTGGTGCGCCAGGGTCGTTTTAGTTTCGCTGGGGTTGGGGATATAGATACAGTAGTCTGCGTCATTAAGGGCAAAAAAGTGCCCCATTTTTCAACTGGCTGGTATTGCAGCACCATTCTACTTTCTCGGGCGTAGTGGGAACGCCAACAGCCTCTGCATTCTGATGGACAAGCGCTTCAGCCATGGCATTTGCTATCTCCTCTAACGTGGTGGCCAGCTGATGTGCTACTATGTCCAGGCGCAGTGATGCGCAGGTGGGCACAAATAGGGAGACTATCTCGCCGAGAGCAGTGAGGGCGTGTTTTCTACGAATAGTAACCTTATGGAAGGAAAGGACTGGACGTGGTAAAAGAATCGCACCATGTAGCAAACGAAACAGCTCCCACTCTATGACAACGACAGCCTTGTGGTCGCCAACAAAGTTAGAGCTGTTTTATGTTCTTCGGTTTTGGTTCCCCTTCAGATGGTTGTGAAAGTAGAATTGTGGGAGGATTGCTGAGGTCATGTGAATTTGCGATGCTGCCGTCTGCTGAAGAACCAGCTCCTAAAATGTAAACAATCCCTGGTGTCTCTACTCATTTCTGTCAGCCATGATTCCCTTATTGGACCATGTTAACAGTTCCAATCAGGGAACACATACACATGAGGTTTACCTGGCAGTACTCGTTCCAGTCACTACAAAAACCGTTCACGTATCTCTAACGGTCATTAACATCTATAAATCTCCCAGTCTACACCGGTCACTGCGGCAACCCTCTCTCAGTAAAATTCTCCAAGGAAATTTACATTACTTTCAGTACAACCCCATCTTATCAATCTGCAGGGCCAAGACAAACTTTCATTTCTGTTTTCTGCAAAGTCGCGATCGTAACCTTCTCCACCCTGAACGTCTCTTGCTAATGTACAACCGCTTTCCAAAACTTGAACTGCCGTATGCCTGTGTCCTTCTCCATAAGGAAGAAGGGGTTTTGGAAGCAGTGAGCTTCATTAAGCATAGATACCTTTACAGAAGTAGGAATGTTTGACGAGACCAGTGGGTTTGCAAATTTGGCAAAGGTTATAGAACATGAAGGACTTTGCAGAGACTGCAATTTGTAGGCAAAATCTTTACTACTGGTGAAGAAAGACACAGAGAGATTAATCATGGGGTTAATTGACTTTGTGTCACTTTCGTCAGAGTTTCGTGGAGGTTTTCTGTATACAGTATTCTTATATCCAAAATGCTGATCTGGCTGGTGCAACTCCATTTTCACTTCAACTGAAAGCTAAAACTGTCCTTGTCTTTGTAATTTCCTTCAGCCACTAGAACAATGCATTTGCTAGTCCTATCTTTGCTAGTCCTGTCACACACAATCCTATCTTTGGAACATCATCAGGATCCTAGAGTCATCCTGGTCTCTGACACTTGCTTTCATCACTGAATTTCTTCTGAACATTTCAAAGAGGCAAATATAATGATAGCCTTAAATAGTATGAACCAGGTCAGATGGAGATGTCATTCGGGAAATGTGGCCGCCGTATGACCATGACTGAGAACTGCCTATTTAAGGGTTTACCCCATTTGAGCAGGAAGGATAAACAGGCCAAAACAGTAAAGTAACATTGTGTATATAGGATGGGTTCAGGATTATTGTGATGTGAATCAATTTACGCACTGCTTCTTCCTGCCCTCTCTCCTCATCCCTACATATTGACCCAACCTGATATTTTGACACATTGAAAAAGAAGACTACATAAAAGCAATCATTCTGTACACTGTCTGCAATGGAAAAAATAATGCCTTTTAAAAGCCCTTGTTCAGACTCCTAGAAGACTGTATGACTTCAGGTGCAAATCGAGACACGTTTTTCAAATGGTTTGAGTGTTTCTGCCTCTACTCCTTTTCCATAGGTGACTTCCAGATCACTACCATAGTCTGGATGAAATAAGAACTTTCCTCACCACCTCGCTAATATGTAAATCAATTGCAACAAATGTTTGCCAACGATATCTTAGTTGTCCAAAACGAGCTCGATATTCTCTTCCTCACAGGCCTCTGAGAAAATATGCACCCCAATTATATGTTGTCTCAGCTTCCTCCGTTCCAAACTTTCGTCATAGCAGCACTTTCAGTTTCACAGAGTAACGAATCTCCCCTGTACCCTCTTCAGTCTAATTCCATCCTTGTATATGATTGGTGACCAGAAATGCACACAGTACACAAGCTGTGAGTGATCTCATTATTTGTACAATGTCAGCATAAACTTCATGCTGTGAGATACTGCACTTTGCCTTATCGAGGAAATGATGCCATTTGGTGCCTTAACGAGGTTAATGATGTGTCCAGTTATCTCCAGGGATCTGTCTACACTGACCATACTCTCATTTATTGTACATTCCTCTCTATTGTTGATGT
>NW_025214127.1:24666-25041 GCF_004010195.1 Chiloscyllium plagiosum | reverse complement strand
AATGTAATTTGTTGTTGTTGGTTTGGACATTTATTACAGTTCCTTGATCATTGCTACGTGCTTATTCTGTAACTCCTCACCTGAGATTAATCTGGGACGACCGTCAGGACATGGTCTGCAGCAGTTCAAAAGATCAATTGTCATCGTTTCTATAGGCAGTTGGAACTTGACAATATATGCCAGACTATTTTATGAAAGGGCTTCGGTGTGAGGTGAACTTTGAGAAGCAGCAGATCCATTGTTCACTCAACCTAAATATTCTAAGCGGAGGATGAGGCAACCATAGCTGACAAAGGAAGACAAGGAGAGCAAAAAAGCAAACGAAGAAAGCATGTAGTGTGGTGAAGATTAGTGGAAGGTGGTGCTGAGTTTGAG
>NW_025214127.1:8178-12720 GCF_004010195.1 Chiloscyllium plagiosum | reverse complement strand
CTGTATTCAGTCTCTCTCTCTCTCCGTTTGACTCTGTATTCAGTCTCTCTCTCTCTCCGTTTGACTCTGTATTCAGTCTCTCTCTCTCTCCGTTTGACTCTGTATTCAGTCTCTCTCTCTCTCCGTTTGACTCTGTATTCAGTCTCTCTCTCTCTCCGTTTGACTCTGTATTCAGTCTCTCTCTCTCTCCGTTTGACTCTGTATTCAGTCTCTCTCTCTCTCCGTTTGACTCTGTATTCAGTCTCTCTCTCTCTCCGTTTGACTCTGTATTCAGTCTCTCTCTCTCTCCGTTTGACTCTGTATTCAGTCTCTCTCTCTCTCCCTCTCTGACTGTATTCAGTCTCTCTCTCTCTCCGTTTGACTCTGTATTCAGTCTCTCTCTCTCTCCGTTTGACTCTGTATTCAGTCTCTCTGACTTTATTTACTCTCTTGCTTTCTCTCTCGTCTCAGCTGCGTTATCTGCATATTCCATCGTTTCTTAAGTACTTTCTCTCCACCCTTGAGCAATGAATTGCACTTTGTCTTAATTTTACATTTTAATCATATTATGTATTGTATGACTGTCACTGATGTAGGTGATATGGTGAGGCAATCTATCTCTGTACTTTTCAAGTGAATGTACGTGTGACAATAGATCTCTCTTCTATTCTAAATGGCGCTTTGTCGAGTCAGCCGCCTGGTCATTGAAATAACCCCGAAACCTCATGTTCCTTTCCCCTGTCAACTCTCGAAAGTTTATATTGCCCACCTGACTCCTTTACTAAACTGCTCAGCTGCTGCCTTTACCCTCTTAGCCCCTGACTACAGTTCAGTTGTGCCAGCCAGGGTTATGTACTGTCCTGTATTGATGCCAGTGAGGTGGGCAGCACTGACTCTCCCCTGCAGTGCCCCTCACCCTCGGAAGCACTCTCGTCCCCTCCCATATATGTTGAGCAATAATTTCATAATTATTGGGATTGAATATCCAGGGATATACATCCTATCAAAAAGATAGGCAGTTCAGCAAAGGGGCTGGCGTTGCCATATTAGTAAGAAATGAAATTTAGTCAATCGTAAGAAATGAAGTAGTGTCAGATGGTGTAGAATCTGTGTGGGTAGAATTGAGCAAACGCAAAGGTTAAAACATCCATAGTTGGAGTTATGTACAGACTTCCAAATATGGTCAGGAGCTGGGGCACAAGATACACTATGAGATAGAGAAGGTGTGTAGGAAAGGCAAGGTTACAGTGATCATGAGGGATTTCAATATGCAGGTGGACTGGGAATATCAGGTTGGCAGTGGATTGCAAGAAGAGGAATTTGTGGAATGTCTATGAGATGGTTTTCTGGAGCAGCTTGTGGTGGAGACCACGAGGGGACAGGCAACACTGGATTTAGCGCAGTATCATGAGGCAGACCTGATAAGGGAGCTCAAGGTGAGGGAACCCTTCGGAGGCAGTGATCATAATATGATTGCATTTACTCTGCAATCTGAGACGAGAAGAAAGAATCAGAGGTAACAGTATTACACCTGAATACACCTGAATCATTCCTGAAGAAGGGCTTATGCCCGAAACGTCGATTCTCCTGTTCCTTGGATGCTGCCTGACCTGCTGCGTTTTTCCAGCAACACATTTTCAGCTTACACTTGAATAAAGGCAACCACAGAGGCATGAGGGAGGAGCTGGGCAGAATTGACTGGGACAGGACCGTAGCAGGAGAGACAGGGGAACAGCAGTGGTAGGAGTTTCTGGGAGTAATTCAGGAGACACAGCAGAGATTCATCCCGAGGGAAAAAGAAGCGTATTACAGGGAGGACGAGGCAACCGTGGCTGACTGGGGAAGTCAGGGATAGCATAGAAGCAAAAGAGAAAGCATATAACGTGGCAAAGGGCAGGGGGAAACCAGAGGATTGAGATGCTTACAAAGACCAACAGAGGGCAACAAAAAAAGAGATAAGGAGGGAGAAGGTTAAATTGAAGGTAAGCTAACCAGTGATATAAAGAAAGACTGTCAGAGTTTCTTTAGATATATAAAGGTCAAAAGAGAGGCAAAAGTGGAAATTGGGCCACTGGAAAGTGATGCTGGAGAGATAGCAGTGGGGAACAAAGAAATGGCTGAGGAACTGAATAATTGCTGCGTACAAGTCTTCACAATGGAATATATGAGTAATATTCCAAAAATTCAAGAGAGTGAGGGCGAAGAGCTGGGTATGGCGGCCATCGCTAAGGAGAAGGTGCTGGAAAAACTGAATGAGCTGAAGGTGGATAAATCACTTGGACGACATGGACTATACCCCAGAGTTCTAAGGGAGATAGCTGAAGTGATAGTGGAGGCGTTAGTGGTGACCTTTCAGGAATCGCGAAAATCAGGGAGGGTCCCAGAGGACTGGAAAACCGCGAACATCACACCCCTGTTTAAAAGGAGAGTAAGGCAAAAGATGGAAAATTACAGACGGATTAGCCTAACTTCAGGGTAAAATTTTAGAGTCCATTGTGAAGGATGAGATTTCTGAATACTGAGAAGTGTTCGGTGAAATAGGGCAAAGTCAGCATGGTTTCATCAAGGGGAGGTCACGCCTGACAAATCTGCTAGAATTCTTTGAGGGAGTAATGAGCAGGTTAGACCAAGGAGAGCCAATGGATGTTATCTACCTGAATTTCCGAAGGCCTTCAGTAAGGTGCCACACAGGAGGCTACTGAGGAAGATAAAGGGCCCATAGTGTCAGAGGCAAGGTGCTAGCATGGAGAGAGGCTTGGCTGTCTGACAGAAGGCAGAGAGTGGGGATTAAAGAGTCCTTCTCAGGATGGCAGCTGGTGAGAAGTGGTGTTCCACAAGGCTCAGTGTTGGGACCACAACCTTTCACTTCATGCATTAACAATCCAGATGCAGGAACTGAGGGCGTTCTGGCTAAGTTTGCAGACGATACAAAAATAGATAGAGAGAGACAGATAGCATTGAGGAGGCGGAGAGGCTGCAGAAGGATTTGGACAGGTTAGGAGAGTGGGCAAAGAAGTGGCAGATGGAGTACAACGTGGGAAAGTGTGAGGTCATGCACTTTGGTAGGAAGAATAGAGACATGGAGTATTTCAAAATGGAGAGAAAATTCAGAAGTCTGAAGTGCAAAGAGACTTGGGAGTTCTAGTCCAGGATTCTCTCAAGGTAAGCTGGCAGGTTGAATCAGTAGTTAGGAAGGCAAATGCAACTTTGGCATTTATTTTGAGAGGCCTTGAATATAAAAGCAGAGATGTACTTCTGAGGCTGTATAAGGCTCTGGTTAGGCCACATTTGGAATATTATGTGCGGTTTTGGGCCCCATATCTCAGGAAGGATGTACAGACCCTGGAGCGTTTTTAGATTAGATTACTTACAGTGTGGAAACAGGCCCTTTGGCCCAACAAGTCCACACCGACCCGCCGAAGCGGAACCCACCCAGACCCATTCCCCTACATTTACTCCTGCACCTAACACTACGGGCAATTTCCCATGGCCAATTCACCTGGCCTGCACATTTTTGGACTGTGGGAGGAAACCGGAGCACCCGGAGGAAACCCTCGCAGACACGGGGAGAATGTGCAAACTCCACATAGTTAGTCACCTGAGGCAGGAATCGAACCCGGGTCTCTAGCGCTGTGAGGCAGCAGTGCTAACCACTGTGCCACCGTGCTGCCCATGTTCATAGGAGGTTCACGAGAATGGTTCCAGGAATGAAAAGCTTAACATATGAGGAACGTTTGAGGACTCTGGGTGCGTACTCGATGAAGTTCAGAAGGATGGGGGGGATCTAACTGAAACATACAGAACACTGAATGGCCAGGACAGAGTGGATGTTGGGAAGATGTTTCCATTGGTTGGAGAGACTGGGACCCGAGGGCACGGCCTGAGAGTAAAGGGAAGACCCTTTTAGAACAGAGACAAAGAGATTCCCTCTTCAGCCAGAGGATGGTGAATCTATAGAATTCCCTGCCACAGAAGGAGGTGAAGGCCGGGCCATTGAGTATATTTAATGTGGAGATGGGTAGGTTCTTGATTGTCAAGGAGATCAAGGGTTATGGGGAGAAAGTGGAAGAATGGGGTTAAGAAACTTATCAACCCTACTGAATGGCGGAGCAGGCCCGATGGGCTAATTTCTGCTCCTATGTCTTATGGTCTTATTATCTCCTGAGTATTCCAGCAGCCTGCCTCCAACCCACGCCTCGGCACTCCCCATTTTCCCTATCGCAGTGACCCCCCGAAAACCTAAACTGTTGGACCGTCACCCAAACCCAACAGTGACTGACCAGATCCCTGTCTGACCTCAGGGCATCTCCCTCAGAGGACAAATCCCCACATTAACCTTCACTCTAACTCCATCCATAACGCTATCGCAAAATCCCGGATTAACCCTAACCCTAACCCTAACCCTAACCCTATCTCTAACTCCATCCATAACGCTATCGCAAAATCCCGGATTAACCCTAACCCTAACCCTAACCCTAACCCTAACCCTAACCCTAACCCTAACCCTAACCCTAACCCTAACGCTATCGCAAAATCCCGGATTAACCCTAACCCTAACCCTAA
>NW_025214127.1:4574-7776 GCF_004010195.1 Chiloscyllium plagiosum | reverse complement strand
CACTAGCACTAACCCTCTCACTAAAGTCTCTAGATGAACCCTCATCCTAACCCAAGCTCTAACCCTAACCCTGACCATTAACGTAATCCTAACCTTAATCCTAATCTAAAATCCAACCCCAATCCAAACCCTAACCCTAACATTTATCACAACCCTAACCCTAACACTAACTCTAACTACAACCCTAACCATAACACAAATCCCAATGCTAGCCCTAGCCATAACCCTAATCCTAACCTTATCTCTAATCCAAACCCCAACCCATCCCTAACACTAACTTGAAATGCAATTCTAACCATAACACAAACCCCAATGCTAACCCTAACCATAACCTTAATCCTAACCTTAACTCTAATCGGTGGCTCGGTGGCACAGTGGTTAGCACTGCTGCCTCACAGCGCCAGGGACCCAGGTTCAATCCCAGCCTCGGGCGACTCTCTGTGTGGAGTTCGCACATTCTCCCAGTGTCTGCGTGGGTTTTCTCCGGGTGCTCCGGTTTCCTCCCACAGAAATACACCATGACGATGTGGTCGGGCTGCTGGGTGCTGGGTGCCAATCTCAGTGGATGTAGGAGGTTGCTGATCATGGAGCTTGCCCTGAGATTGCAGGGGCTGCTGGGTGAGAGAGATACCTCAGCAAGACGCAGGAAACCTGGAGTCAAGGGGTCCCAGCCCCCAGTCACAATGGGGTCACTATGTGAAGCCTGGGGACATAGCAGCCTGCATTTTGAAGAGGCAGGATTAGGTGATAATAAGATGCTAACACATCCAAATAGACCCCTCACCACTCACTAGCCAGATCCTCATCCTGCCATCCAAGCTGAGGCACAACTTCGGACTTCCCTTTCTCATTGGCAAGGTTCACAGTTTTCCCGACCTTGGCAACTCTGCACCTTTGTATTTTCCCAGCAGCCTCACCATTGGCCAGGCCCCACAACGTCTGGGAAAAGGCTTCCCCCAGTCTCTCCCTCCCTCACAATCCATTCCATATCTCTCACCCATCAGCCAGTGGGGAAGATGACCATGTGAAATTCTCCGCTTGTTTCTCTCCAGGAGAGTATCACCAATGAGGTCCAGGTGATGAACTTGTTGAACGATGTGAATGTCATTCAGCTGTACGATGCCTTTGAGGCAAGGAGTGAGATGGTTCTCATCATGGAATAGTGAGTATTAGTGCCCTGAGGGTGACAGGGTGTGTGAGTGTGGTTTCATGTATGAGAGTGAGTGAGTGTCACTCCCTCTGTGTCAGTGTGAATCTGACAGTGTGTGTGAGTGTGACTTCATCTGTGTCAGTGTGAGTGACTACCTCAGTGTAAGTGTCAGTGTGACAGTGTGTGGGTGTGACTATCTCAGTGTCCGTGTGAGTGTGTGTGTGACAGTTTGTAAGTGTGTGGGTGTCACTACCTCAGTGTTGGTGTGAGTGTGAAAGTGTGTGTGTGACTATGTCACTGTGTGTGTGTCACTGTGTGTGTGCGCAACTACCTCAGTGTCAGTGTGAGTGTGTCAGTGTGTGTGTGCGACTACCTCAGTGTCAGTGTGTGAGTGTGGGTGGGTGTGACCACCTCAGTGTCGGTGTGAGTGTGACTACCTTAGTGTCAGTGTGAGTGTGACTCTGCGTGTGTGTGTGTGTGTGAGACTACCTCAGTGTCGGTGTGAGTGACTCTGTGTGTGTGTGAGTGACTACCTCAGTGTGTGTGTGTGTGTGTGTGTGAGACTACCTCAGTGTCGGTGTGAGTGACTCTGTGTGTGTGTGAGTGACTACCTCAGTGTGTGTGTGTGTGTGTGTGTGTGTGTGAGACTACCTCAGTCACAGTGTGTGTGTGACTACCTCAGTCACAGTGTGTGTGTGTGTGTGAGACTACCTCAGTGTCAGTCTGTGTGTGTGTGTGAGAGAGACTACCTCAGTGTCGGTGTGTGTGTGTTTGTGTGTGTGACTGCCTCAGTCACTGTATGTGTGTGACTACGTGTGACTACCTCAGTGTCGGTGTGTGTGTGTGTGAGACTACCTCAGTGTCAGTCTGTGTGTGTGTGTGAGAGAGACTACCTCAGTGTCGGTGTGTGTGTGTTTGTGTGTGTGACTGCCTCAGTCACTGTATGTGTGTGACTACCTCAGTCACTGTGTGTGTGTGTGTGTGTGTGTGTGAGACTACCTCAGTCACAGTGTGTGTGTGACTACCTCAGTCACAGTGTGTGTGAGACTACATCAGTGTCGGTGTGTGTGTGACTACCTCAGTCACAGTGTGTGTGTGTGACTACCTCAGTGTCAGTGTGTGTGTGTGTGTGACTACCTCTGTGTCAGTGTGAGTGTGACTGTGTGTGTGTGTGGGTGTGACTATCTCTGTGTGAGTGTGACTGCATGGGTGTGACTACCTCTGTCAGTGTGAGTGCGACTGTGTGTGTGACTACCTCAGTGTCAGTGTGAGTGTGACTGTATGTGTGTGTGGGTGTGACAACCTCAGTGTGTGTGTGTGGGTGTGACTACTCTGTGTCGGTGTGAGTGTGACTGTGTGTGTGTGACGACCTCAGTGTCAGTGTGAGTGTGTGTGACTACCTCAGTGTGAGTGTGA
The DNA here is from genome assembly GCF_004010195.1 of Chiloscyllium plagiosum. Classification (NCBI taxonomy): domain Eukaryota; kingdom Metazoa; phylum Chordata; class Chondrichthyes; order Orectolobiformes; family Hemiscylliidae; genus Chiloscyllium; species Chiloscyllium plagiosum. The sequence goes on along the minus strand of NW_025214127.1, from coordinate 5,210 downwards.
CAGTGTGTGGGTGTGTGTGACTACCGTCAGTGTACGTGTGACAGTGTGTGTATGTGTGTGTGTGACTACCTCTGTGTCAGTGTGAGATGTGTGTGTGTGACTACCTCTGTGTCAGTGTGAGTGTGACAGTGTGTGTGTGGGTGTGACTACCTCAGTGTCGGTGTGTGTGTGCCTGTGTGTGTGACTACCTCAGTGTCGGTGTATGTATATGTGTGTGTGTGCGTGTGTGTGACAACCTCAGTGTCGGTGTGTATGTGTGTGTGACTACCTCAGTGTCGGTGTGTGTGTGTGTGTGAGACTACCTCAGTGTCAGTGTGTGTGTGTGTGTGTGAGAGAGACTACCTCAGTGTCGGTGTGTGTGTGTGTGTGTGACTGCCTCAGTCACTGTATGTGTGTGAGTGACTACCTCAGTCACAGTGTGTGTGTGTGTGTGTGTGAGACTACCTCAGTCACAGTGTGTGTGTGTGTGTGACTACCTCAGTCACAGTGTGTGTGTGTGTGTGACTACCTCAGTCACAGTGTGTGTGTGTGTGTGTGTGTGACTACCTCAGTCACAGTGTGTGTGTGTGACTACCTGAGTGTCGGAGTGTGTGTGTGTGTGACTACCTCAGTTACAGTGTGTGTGTGTGAGACCCT
>NW_025214127.1:1459-2230 GCF_004010195.1 Chiloscyllium plagiosum | reverse complement strand
GGTGTGACTACCTCAGTGTCAGTGTGAGTGTGACTGTGTGTGGGTGTGGCTACCTCAGTGTCATTGTGGGTGTGACTGTGTTTGTGTGTGGGTGTGACTACCTCAGTGTCGGTGTGAGTGTGACAGTGTGTGTGTGGGTGTGACTACCTCATTGTGTGTGTGTATATGCGGGTATGACTACCTCTGTGTCAGTGAGAGTGTAACAGTGTGTGTGTAGGTGTGACTACCTCTGTGTCAGTGTGAGTGTGACTGTGTGTGTGTGACTACCACTGTGTCAGTGTGGGTGTGACTGTGTTTGTGTATGTGAGAGAGACTACCTCAGTGTGAGTGTGACTGTGTGTGTGTGTGACTACCTCAGTGTGACTGTGTGTGTGTGTGACTACGTCAGTGTAAGTGTGACTGTGTGTGGGTGTGGCTACCTCAGTGTCAGTGTGGGTGTGACTGTGTTTGTGTGTTTGTGTGTGGGTGTGACTACCTCAGTGTCGGTGTGAGTGTGACAGTGTGTGTGTGGGTGTGACTACCTGTGTCGGTGTGAGAGTGAGTGTGTGTGTGTGACTTCCTCAGTGTCAGTGTGAGTGTGACATTGTGTGTGTGCATGTGTGACTACCTCATTTGAGTGTGACTGTGTATGTGAGTGACTACCTCAGTGTCAGTGTGAGTGTGACAGTGTGTGTGTGTGTGACTACCTCAGTGTGACTGTGTGTGTGTGTGTGTGACTACGTCAGTGTGAGTGTGACTGTGTGTGGGTGTGGCTACCTCAGTGTCAGTGTG
>NW_025214127.1:0-1454 GCF_004010195.1 Chiloscyllium plagiosum | reverse complement strand
TGTGTGTGGGTGTGACTACCTCTGTGAGTGTGAGTGTGACAGTGTGTGTGTGGGTGTGACTACCTCAGTGTCAGTGTGAGTGTGACAGTGTATATGCGGGTGTGACTACCTCTGTGTCAGTGAGAGTGTAACAGTGTGTGTGTAGGTGTGACTACCTCAGTGTCAGTGTGAGTGTGACTGTGTGTGGGTGTGACTACCTCTGTGTCAGTGTGAGTGTGACAGTGTGTGTGTGGGTGTGAGTACCTCAGCGTCAGTGTGAGTGTGACTGTGTGTGTGGGTGTGACTACCTCAGTGTGTGTGTGTGACAGTGTGTGTGTGTGATTACCTCTGTGTCGGTGTGAGAGTGACTGTGTGTGTGACTACCTCAGTGTGAGTGTGACTGTGTGTGTGTGACTACCTCTGTCGGTGTGAGTGTGACAGTGTGTGGGTGTGACTACCTCTGTGTTAGTGTGAGAGTGACAGTGTGTGTGGGTGTGACTCCCTCAGTGTCAGTGTCAGTGTGAGTGTATGTGTGTGGGTGTGACTCCGTCAGTGTCAGTGTGAGTGTGACAGTGTTCACCACATGCCTGTGACTGCACAGGTTCTGAAAAGGCAGGAATCTTTCAGAATAATTATTCCCTCTCTTAACCTGTTGTGTAGGTCCCAGTGCTTTGGGTACAGTTATCCATCTAATCACCTGCCGATGCTGAGCCCCATGAAATGCTGTCCAGCACCTTTTGAACATTCAGGGTGACACTGCTTGGTGCACTCCGACATTACTGTCACTTCGATGGGCACACATCAATGCTTTCCTGGTGTATTCATTCACATGCAGTAGCCCACCAGACAGTCTGCCTGTAAATGGGGTTATCTCAGCCCCTCACTGTCTGAGTCCCAGCAGTGTATCTGAAGAAGGTGCCAGGCAGTCAGCCCGACTGAACCAGTCCTCAATGCACCACAAAGACAGCATTCTGATGCTGTGTGTTTTCCTTACCCCGCAGTGTGGAAGGCGGAGAGCTCTTTGAGAGGATTGTTGATGAAAGCTACAGTCTGACAGAGCTGGATGCGATGGTGTATGTGAAGCAGATCTGTCAGGGCATACACTACATGCACAACATGTACGTGCTCCACCTGGACCTGAAGGTAAACTCTGCAGGGATCGGCACTGCATTGGAGCACCTGGCCAGCAGACTGAATCCAGAGTGCACTCCCTTACACCCACTGCTTACAGGGTTTCCACTGGTCACACTGATTGCCAGCAGCATTTACAACATCAAAATGGTGTCATTACCATGTACCACCCTGATATACCCTAAACCCCTCAGTGTGACACTGATATACCCTAAACCTCTCACTCTGACACTCTGATATACCCTAAACCCCTCAGTGTGACACTCTGATATACCGTAAAACCTCTCACTCTGACACTCTGATATACCCTAAATCCCTCAGTGTGACACTCTGATATACCCTAA
>NW_025214126.1:37384-39413 GCF_004010195.1 Chiloscyllium plagiosum | reverse complement strand
AGCCATTCTCGCAAGTTCAGCTGTGTCAGAATCCACATTGCGATGAAAGCCTGTCAACTTGCAAAAGTGACTTGCATCTGGGTGTCTGCAATGGATTTGGCGAAATCGAAATGGTCTCTACCATTTGTTCTTCAAACAAAATATTTGTTTTATGGAGTCGATTGTTTTACCATGAAAATTTTTGACTTGGCATTCAGCAGCATTGACTGAGAGATTAAGGCATCGGCGTACAGACCCTTGAGTCGAATTTGTCCACGCAGACCTGATATCCTGACCTCATGTATTCGCATTTGCCAGCAGTCGGTCTATATCCCACTCAGCCCTTCTTGTTCATAGAATCATCCAGCTGGCTTATAAATTCATTACATGTACCAGCCTCCACCACTTCCTCTGGCAGCTCATTCCATGCGCATACCTCCTTCTGCATGGAAAGCTTGTCCCTTAGGCTCCTTGGACATCTTTTGCCTCGAACCAAAAATATATTCGTCTACTTGTGGACTCCACCACCCGAGGGAAAAAAACTGTTGTATTTATCCTATTCGTGTCCGTCATGATTTCATAAACCTCTTTAAAGTCATCCCTCAGTCTTGGGTCTCCAGTGAAAACACTCCCAGCCTACTCAGCCTCTCCTAACAGCTCAAATCTTCCAAACCTGGAACCATATCTGTGAACCTTTGATGAACCTGTTCAAGTTCCACAAAATTCTTCTGATAGGAAGAAGACCAGAATAGCACGCAATATTTTAAAAGTGGCCTATACAGTGTCGTGTACATTCTCCCCATTCCTATACTCAATGCACTGACCAATAATGGAAGAATACCAAGCATCTTCGTCACTATCGTATCTGCATGCGACTCTACTTTCAAAAAATTATGAACCTGCACTCCAAGGTCACTTTGTTCAGCAAAACTTCCCAGAACCTTGCCATTGAGTGTTGCTCAAGAAAAATGAGAGCCGACCATAGATGTTCCCTGAACCTGTCCTGAATTTAGGAGCAATGGGTGCAGTAAATCATGTTCTAGGAAATCTAGGTAAAACTCTGGTGGGTTGCGATAGTTCTTTGGGGCCATGCATGGAGATAACAGACAGTAGAGTAGGGTATATAGAGAGTAGATTAGCTTTATTTATCATTTCTACCGTATACAACTGGAACAATAAAAATGAGACTGCGTTGCTCCAGGAACAAGGTGCGATTTCCACACAGAAGATACACGACAGTACAGACATCTGTAGGGCAGCATAAAGTGCATAAAAATTGAAAAAGATGCCAGACAGCGCCGTAATTCCTGACAAGCCAATAGGGAAATTGGTGGACAAATTACAATGTAACAGTGAATGATCATTAATCAAATTTTTTTCAGCAGACATTCAAAATATCGTCCAAAAATTGCAATTGGAAGAGAGTGTAATCATGCAGTGTTAAGAATTCTGAAGTGTTGTGTGAAGAAAGCTTTGTAGAATCTGGCTGTGAGAGATTCAATGCTGTGGTGTGTTCTGCCAGATGGCAGGAGGGTGAAGACCTTTAATCATAGATTTGTGGGTCGTTCACAATGCCGTTGGCCTTGCCGATGAAGTGTGCGGTGAAGGTGTCTGTCATGGAGAGAAGAAGATTCCGATGATAAGTTCAGCTTTTCTCACAACCCGTTGTCGGGTCTTATGATTCACGAAGATGCAATTCCCGAACCAGGCATTGATGCAACTGCTCAGTGTATTCTCAATCAACCATCTGTCGAAGGTGACGAAATGAAATGTCAAGTGGGATGTCCTCAGCCTACACAGAATGGAGACGCTGCTGGTCTTTCTTGGCTATGAAGTTGGTGTTGAGTGACCAGGTGAGATAATCTGAAAAATGCATGCAAACAAATTTGGTGCTCTTCACAATCTCTACCGGCAAAACGTCGACATGTTTGCAGAGACTGATCCGTCTGAGTTCTCATGAAGTCACAACCATCTGTTTCGATTTGCCCGTGTTCATAGACAGGTTGTTGGCACTGCATTCGTCCAATCGCCCCAGACCTTCTCTGTGTAT
>NW_025214126.1:33979-36403 GCF_004010195.1 Chiloscyllium plagiosum | reverse complement strand
TCGCGTTATCCCAGTCTTGCAATATCCGGCAGGGATATTGAATGCAATAACAGCAAATCCCTAGGAGCATTTGCTGCTCCACGTTTCATACAGTTAAGCAATCAAATTGTGAAAAAAAACTGTGATTACGATGATCTACCCGTGAGGGACTTCTTTTAAATTCCAGACAGCGATTCAGGGTGGATAACAAGACAGAGAAAAAGGAAGCGAATGGAATAATGAAATGTATAGACATGTTTCACAATTCAGGGTCTTTGACAGTTCAGGATGTGAGGAATCGCTGGCATTGTCACGGATTTGCGATGACACAGAATGCCTTAATACATGTGGTCAATAATTAGGGGATAATACGCTTATTCTGCAAATCCGAAAGTAGCATCTTATTAACAATATATAATTATGCAGTTTTTAATAGTTTTAATGCATATGCCATGATTTATAAGCTGCAAGTATATTACATATAAAAGTTAGGTGAAACATGAACTGAGGACACAGTTAAGAATTATATACTCCAGGAATCAACAATAACGTACATGGAAAGGAAATTAATGGAAAACGAAATATTTGCCTATTGCAGACAGAGGCAGGAGAAAGTTTAGAATTTTGAAACGTAAAAATCGCAAAATAAAACCTGAATTATCACCCTATGGCTGTCTTCACAGATAAAAAGCAAGGGATTTTCGGTAAGATTGCTCGTAACGCTGCTGATGCACACCAGACAAACAAAATCTCAACGGCCATCCTTCAGCTTCACACAAAGATGATTTATAATTGCTGGAAATGCACAGCAGCGCTGTCAGCACCATGGAATCAAAAGCGGGCTCGGCATTTCAGCTGATAAACTTCGATTCGATTTGAAAAAAACTGCCAGATTTTCTGAGCATTACGATAGTTTTCAATCTTTTGTCTCGCTCACCTTCAAAGGAGTAATGATAGTCGACATCAGAAGCAGTCATCTGTCAATAGTTCAAGATGCTATTCAAAAGAGAAGAACTGTTTGAAATTCTCCGACAGTTTTCAATGAATTCAAGACGTGGCCAAAAGTGAAGACTCTGGTTCACATATGTCTTACCTGATGTCCGACTCCCAATGCAGATTTGATTCAGTTAGCCAGCTGTGGTCCAGTTGAAGGTTTAAAAGAATCAACATAAATCGACCGGCTAAGGGAGTAGAATTGATTGTTAATTACTCCTGGGTGTTCAGAAAAGATATGAAAGCAAGGAAACGAGGATTATTGGTGGAATTGGTCGAAGAGAATATTGAAGTGATGAAAGATGGCACCGTAGGAGATTCAAAGATAAAACAGGGCCAAAGATAAATATTAAGATGTGTTCAATTCCACTGAGCAGTGTAATTCATAGATCACCTATTCTGGAAAGGTAGTCCCTGAAAAAATCGGGAGCACTGTTCATATTGAGAAAGTCAACGATAGCATTTTGTAACATCGTTCTGAAGCGATAAGTTTATCGTGACATCTTATTTATACGTGATTATACATATTTCCATACATTTGCACACAATAAACTCATTTATCGTGCCAAATTGTACAGGCGTGGATTTGAATCCAACTGATTATCCCATGCTGACCAACATTAAAAATAATGATCAGGAACATATATGTCATTGTCAAGTAGTTCTGACATGGCAGCCTGTGAACTCTGCATTTTGAAAACGTTGGCACTTCTTTCTCTCTCTTAAAGTTAGTGTGTTCTTACCTTCTGCCAAGTATACACTGACAAATTATCACCCATGCTCCAAGTTCAATGTGATGCATTGTCTTCCGCCCAGTTTCATATCGGCACTCTGTCAAGTTCCTTCACATTCAACTCACTCCATTCCTTCCTCGTCTTGAGGAGCAGGAAACTTCATCGCAGATGATTGTCTGGTGATGAGAAAGATTCTCAAAGATCCGGTCTCACATGGCGAAGCTACTTGGGAAAACTGAAAGACTTGAACCTTGGTGGAATATTCTTTTACAGATATGAATTGGCTTGTAAAAAGAAATAGAATGGAATCGACTTGTCTTCTTTCTAGGTTAAGCGTTGATTAACCGCATATTGCTGCAAAATAAAACTAATTGCGGTTGTGAGTTGTGAGGTAGAGAGAATGAAGTAGAAGGACAGTCTAGAAAAATTGTATGTGCAAGCAAGCTGATGCAGTACAGTGTGAATTCGCATGAATTTATGCAAAATGATTTCAAAAAGGAAGAGGTGGAGAGGTCGTCCAGCACCAACACCAAGCTGACACTGGAAATGGCAGTCTTGTCATTTAAGAAGAGATTGTTTCGGCTGGGTATGTTTCCACTAAATATTAGAAAAATGGAACGGAATCTTATTGAAATAAATAAAATTCTCGCAGGAATAGAGAGAGTAGCTGAATGTTTACCCTGATTGCAGAGTATAGAACGAGGACTTCCAGACTTAG
>NW_025214126.1:29085-31255 GCF_004010195.1 Chiloscyllium plagiosum | reverse complement strand
CCAGACGATTTATACTGGAAAGCCTACTCCACTACGTATCTTGATCACGGACACTTGAACACTTGTAAGCCTTGTACAGGCATAACCACATAAAGCTTAAGGCCTTTCTTAATTCGAAAACGAACAAACACAACTTAAAGGCATTCAAATACAAAATATCCACGGCTCACAGTAGTGAAGAATAGCGAAACCTCTCAAGACTAAGACTAAAATGTAATAATCCTCACGGTGGGCATAAATCACAATGCTTAAATTTAAACTTGTGCCCAGCCTCTTCTGGGTTCATCAGTGACGACACACAATTTAACTGCACCATCCTGTTTATTTCTTCAAATATTTTGCAGCTTTCAATGAGATCACCTCTCATGTTTTGAAATGGTAAAAAATATTCAGGCAGGATTTGCCCAATTTCAATTCACAGGATAAACGCCAATCTATGCTGCCAAGGCTAATCAACATTCGTGGCATTCCTCATACGGCAATAGTAACTTTCCTAAATTGAGGATTATAATTCCTCATACTGTACTCAAGTGCGGTATAACCGAGCTATCGTACATTGGAAAAAAGAATCGTTTCTCGTGCCCTCAAGTCCTTCGGCTGGAAAGGTTGTTATTCTGCAGCTTTCACAACAGATTTCTGTAATTGCTGCTATACTTCAATGACTTATTAAAACGACACCAAGATGCATTTCTACAATTCTGTACGTCAGACTTTCTACATCAATCAGTTTTCAAATTGTTACCTTGGAAGAAAAATCTACTGACCTTTCCCACCTGACAAGTATGATAAAGTCAATTCGTTGCTCTGCATTAAATCATGACGGGCATAGATAGAGTGACCAGAAGAGCTGCTTTCCTGCTGGTGAGGGAGTGCAAAATTAGAAAGATTAGGTTTAAAATGAGAGGGAAAAGATTTAAAAGAGACCAAATGGGCAACTTTTTCAGGCGTGTCTAGAATGAGTTGGCAGAGAAAGTGGTGGATACTGGTTCAACTGCAAAATTTAATAGCATCTGGATGGGAATATGAGTAACAACCGTTAGAGGGATGTGGGTAAATGTTGGAAAATGGGACGAGATTAAGTTAGGATATCTATCCAGCATGGTCAAGTTAGAACAAAGGATCAGTTTCCATGCAAAAAGAATGCAAATGATTCAGTCAAAACGGTTTCCAGTTCCAAATCTTTGATCAATCTTCCTCTCTTGCTCTCACAAGTTCTGTACCTGATGTCAGAACCTAAGAGTTTCATTCTTGGAACCATTAATGTCAATCGTTTCCGAATTCGTTCTAATTACGATTTTTTTTCGAATGTAAGCCAGTGTTCAGGTATTTAGCATGAATGTTCCTGGTACCAAATAGCCTGAATATTAAAACTTATTAGCATATCCACTTCGACACCTGGTGTTGGACAAGTGAGTCAAAATCGATCATATGCAATGAGGCAAATAACTCCTTTGTGGTGCAAAGTGCGTGACTCTATAACTCCACGAAGAAACATCCTCACAAGTTCATCTGTGTCAGAATCCAGGCTGCGGTGAAAGCTGGTCAACCGACGAATGTAACCTTCACCTGGGTCACTGCAAAGGTTTTGGCGAAATCTTTGTGTCTTGATAAATTGTTCTTTCAACATCTGATGTATTTCATGGATTCGGGTGTTTCACGATGAAAACACGAAGTAGCAAAGCGGCTGTGATGGCCGAGTGGTTAAGGCGTTGGATTCGAAATCCAACGCGGGTTTTCCCACGCAGGTTCAAATCCTGCTCACAGCGTTGTACCCATTGAAATCCACTGCTTTCTTCTTGGGATTTTGCATATCTAAAAGCTTGAGCGAGACGTTTCGTTTAAAATCGATTTTCGAACGTAAAGATTCCGAAGTAATTTCAAAAATGACCCAGACATTTGAAAGAACAAACTATATGTCGAAACAGAAGAAAGCCAACAACATGAATGAGGGTCTACACACGTGATGAGTTGTTGTGAAATTCGAATGCTTGGGCGGGAATGAAGCAAAGTAAGAAGCAATACAAAACATGTAACTGTCGGCGATGAATGCCTCACTTTCTACGATTTGTTGAAAGACAATTTGAGATAATATTTCAGACCCACAATTTGTGATTATTCCAGACTAATACAGTCACAGAGTCATACAAATGTAGAGCAAGGAACCCTCAGT
>NW_025214126.1:13776-28881 GCF_004010195.1 Chiloscyllium plagiosum | reverse complement strand
GTCATGATGTCATAAACACTTATAAAGGTTCCCCTCAGCCTTCGATGCTTCAGGGAAAACAACCTCAAACTATTCAGCCTCTCCCCATAGCTCAAATCCTCCAACCCTGGGAACACCCCTGTCGATCTTATGGGAACCTGTTCAAGTTTCACAACATCATTCTGAGAAGAGGGAGACCAGAATTGCACACAATATTCCAAACGTGACCTAGCCATTGTCCTGTATACTCGCAACATTATCTCCCCTCTTCTGTACTCAATGCTCTGACCAATAAAGAAAAGAAGACCAAGGAGCTTCTTCACAATCCTATCGATATGCGACTCTACTTTCAATGAATTATGAACCTGTACTCCAAATTCTCTTTGTTCAGCAACACTTCCCAGAACCTTGCTATTAAGTATAGACTGGGAAAAGCTAAGGAGACCATAGATGTTCCCTGAATCAGTCCGCAATGTTGCGGTAGGTCTCTCTGATGTAGAGGAGACCACACCAGGAGAAGTGGATGCGGTAAATCATGTTCACGGAAATCCAGGTAAAACTCCCATGAATTTTTTGAGGCCTTAGACTGAGATAAGAGAGAGTAGAGCAATGTAGAGCGAGCGTAGAGTAGCTTTATTTGTGACTTCTACCATATATATCTGGGACAACAACAGCGTTCCTACAGGACCAGTGTACCATTTGAACACAGTCTACACGACAGTACAGTCAGACACAGAGCGGCATGAAGTGCATAAAAAGTGCCATACCTGTGAGACTGTGCAGTAATTCCTGACAAGAAAAGACAATCGAGATAATGGTGGACAAATCACAATTTAACAATGAATGATCATTAAAAAAATATTGTTTTATCTGTCATTCAAAAAACTCGTCCAGAAACTGAAAATGGAAGAGAGTGTGATCATACAGTGTTGAGAAGCCTGAAGGCTTGGGGGAAGCAGCAATTGTACAGTCTGGCCGTAAGAGACTGAATTTTCCTGTATTTTCTGCCAGATTGTAGGAGTGCAAAGAATTTGAATCAAAGATGTGCAGGGTCGTCCAAAATGCTGTTGTCTTTGCGGATGCAGTTCGGGTTGCACATTTTTTGATGCAGCAAAAAAGGCACCGCTGACATTCTCAGTTATCATCACTATCACCTGTCGGTTCTTACGACCCGACCTGGTGCAATTCCGAAACCAGGCATTGATGCAGCTGCTCCGGACATTCTCAATTGACTCTGTAGTACGTGGTGAGGGCAGCATGTGGGAGATCGGCTTTCCTCAACCTACTCAGGAAATAGAGATGCAGCTTTGCTTTCTTGGATATGAAGCTTGTGTTGGGGGACGAGGTGAGACTACCCACCAGATGGACGCAAGGAAACTTGTTGCTTTTCTCCATCTTCATGGGGGAAACATCGATGATAAGCAAAGTGAGATGGCTCTGTGCCGTCTTTAAGTCAACATCCATCTCTTTCGTTTTACCCACGTTTAGAGACAGGATGCTGTCTCAGCAGCAGTACTTTCACTGCTGCACCTCCTCTCTGTATGCTGACTCACCGGTCCTGTTGATAAGATCCACTATCGTCATGTTAACAGCGAATTACTTATATAATATGTGCTGGACATCGTTCCACAGCCACGTGAAAGCAGGATGAACAGTAGTGGACCGAGCAACAGCCTTGGGCGTTCCGTGCTCAGTGTGATGCTGTTGGAGATGCTGTTCCCTATCCGGACTGACACTGGTCTCCCAGTCAGTAAGTACAGGATCCAGTCAAAGAAGGAGACATTCAGGCCCAGCAGACACGTCTTTCCATTCAGGTGCTGAGAAATGACACTGTTAAATGTGGAACTGAATTCCATGAACAGCAATCTGACGTAGATGTCCTTCTTTCTAGGTGGGTGAGTGCCAGATGGAGGGTTGCAGAGATGGTATCATGTGTTCAGCGATTGGGACGATACACAAACTGCAGAGTTTCCAGTAAGGGAGGAGAGGAGTGCAGCAGAGTCTTGATACGTCTCATCAAGAGCCTCTCGAAACAATTCATGATGATGAGTGTTAACACAACGGGGCAGCAGTCATTGAGGCAAGACACTGAAGCAGTCTTCGGCACAGGGACAATGATAGTGAGTTGAAGCACATTGGAACTATGGCACAACTCAGGGCGATCTTAAAGGTGTCAGTGAAAACATTCGTCAGAGCATCCTCTGAGCATTCTTCCAGGGATGTTATGCCGTCCAGTAGCCTTTCATGGGTTAACTCTACATTGAGTTTTCCTCATGTCAGTCGTGGTAAGAGACAGCGCCTGGTCATTCCTCGCTGCAACATCGCTTCATTGTCCAAATCATGCAGAGATTTGTTCAACTCATCCGGGAGGGAGGCATCACTAACACCAGAAGGCGATGCTATGCTGTGTTTGGTGATGGCTTCGCATCTCACTGTCCTGAAAGAGACTGTATATTCTCTGCACGTGTGCACGCTTTGCCTCTTTGATGGCCCGGTCAAGATTGGTTCTCGCTGTTGTCAATGCCATGTTGTCACGTGCTCTCAAGGTGGAATCACTGGTTCTCAGCAGTGCACACACTTTTGTGGTCATCCACGGCTTCTGGTTGAGGAGAGAGGTGATAGTCTTCGACACAGTGACGTTCGCAATGCACTTACTAATGCAGTAAATCATTGATATCGTCTACTCCTCTAAGGTGATGGAGTCATCAGTGTGCTCAAAGCATTCTTGATGAGCAGAAATGGCTCCTGCTGGTCAGGATTTCACCTGCTTCAGAATCGGGTTGACACATCAGACAGCTAGACTGCTAGAATTAGCATAGCAGTGATGTTGTCTGAGGAACCAAAGTGCAGGCAGGATCTGTCTGTTTGCATTGTGGATGTTTGCCCAAACACTTTCCAGCTTGCATCCCCTTCTCAACGCAAAGTCCATATGCTGAAAGAATTTCGGGAACACAGACTTGAGATTCACATGGTTAAAAACCTCAGCAAGAGCAACATTCCAACAGGTTATGCACTTATACAGTTCATAGAATTCGTCCTGAGCCTTGAGCACTGCAAGGAATATTGAGGCACACACCAATTATAAGGACAGCAGTGAATTCCCATGGCAAATAAAATGGTCTGCATCCAAAAATCACCAACAGCACCAGTGATGAGCAGTAACTGGAGACGAGGACAGAATCTTTGCATTATTTCGTGCTGATGTGGACACACAGACTCCCACCTGGAGCCTTCCTGCGCTGTGTTGCATTACTGTCAGCGGGAAAAATGCACGACGATTATGTTGTATGTACGTGTCTGGAACTCTGTAATGTATCCATGAAAACAAAGTGGCAGCAGTCCCTACACTCACGCCGAGAAGCCTACCGCAGTGGAATGCAGTCTACTTGTTGTCCATGGAGCTGACATTACAGAGTATAATGGATGGGAGAGCTGACAAGCTTTGGTTTGCTTTTAGCCAAGCACAAACCCTTGGTCAGGTTCGTTTTCGGCGGTTTCCTGGACAGTAGCAGTGTTTGCAGACTCTAACAGTACTTGTAAACACTGGGTTTCCTGTTTCCCCGTACCTAAGAAAACTAAAATTTGGTTGGCCTCGGTCAGGAGAGGACACTGCGAGGTGAGGTGCGGCAGCAGGTTTTGCACCCTGAAAGATCAAGAACAACTCGGGGACAGTTTCAAAAGCATCCGTGGCCCCAAATCAAGTCAAACTCCAGGTTGCCAGCCATTTCAAATTCTCCTCCCACTCCCCCAATGAGGATCTAATCTGGAACATTTCCTCTTTCAAATTAAGGGCACACATAAATTGAAGGAAGAACACTTCACATTCCGACGCAGAAACTAACAAACTTAAGGCTTCGATATAGAAATCATCAGGTTCTAAATCTCCACATCACCCACCTCATCGCAGATCTAGCCCTCACTCTCTGCCCTATATCCTGGAACTGACCTAACGTGCCCATGTTCCTTCCCACCAATACGTTCCACGGCCGCTACTGTCCAATCTCATGCTCCTCCTACCTGCACCCATTCAACACCATCCTACTCACCTGTCCCACAAGCCCCACCCTTCCCTGTAATTATGTGTCAGCATCGTTCCCCCTTCCCAGTCCTGAGTCAGGGTCCTGCTCGTAACGTCGACTCTCCTGCTGTTCTGATACTGCATGAACTGCTTTGCTTTTTGTTTCTAGCTCCAGTTTTTTTTAATCGACTCTGACTTTCCAGCATCTTCTGTCCTCATTATCTCCATTTGGTGATCTTCCTGATCCTTTTTAGAAGTTGTAGCCTCCACTTCTAGTTCGTTCTCCAGAATTTACAGCAAGTTTTCTTCTTGCTTTCAATATATATATATAAATTCAGTACATGAAATCACGAAACAAAAGTGTTCAATTCGATATCGCAAGAAATTGTTGACTGTGCTCCAAGTGGATTAGATTCAGAATTATTCGTGGAATAGTAGTTGATCTCGCCCAGAAAGTCTCCTAGGGCCACTTGAATGGATAGTTCATATTGTTCAGCAAAAACTGCCATTCAAAGCGGATCAAGTAAACCGTCAGACGGCCACGCCAAAATCAAAAGACAAGAATTAATAGACAGCTCTGGAAACACGAGATAAGAGATAAGCAGGATCAAACATTAACGAATTCGAAAACAAGAAAATTTGAAACATTGTTTAATTCAGAAGCCGGACAAGAAAAGAGTAGAACGAAAGTAAATATAGTATCAGCGAATGTTTAGAGCGTACTGTGACACCATTTGTTTTGTCCCATCAATGCCAGCTGCCAGGACGAAGAATGGGTCAACAGAGTAGAAACCCTGGAGATCTTAACAATCGAATATTAAAGGGTATCCACAGTCCACATTCGTAAGAAACTGTGCATTAAGAACTGAAATTGAAAATTAATGATGAAAAGTGGATTTCGCCCTCTACCTATGGTGTAGCATTGTTCAGAACAATAGGTTGTTGTTCAGGCTAAAATTTACAAAACATTATGGATGGGTATCTTATCTATGACCTTCATTGGAAGAGTTGGTATGGAGAGCTCAGCTTGAAGAACCGAATGCCAAATATTCATCTTGGCTGTCTGAATTACATGGTTAAATATCCTCCCAGTTTAATGGAAAAAAAAACCTTAGCTATCATTTCTGGATATTTTCATGTCATCGTGTTCAGATATGAGAAGACACTCCATGGAGTAGATATGACTTAAATATTGACTCTAGCGTCAGAAATGTTGACACACGTCCGCATCAAAACAGGACTACCATAGGTATCAAATTAAAACTAATAAAGCACTAGTCATTTCGACACTTCCTGTCTGTAGACTCTGTCAATGGACCGCTTCAGGCCCGATGTAAGAATGGGGCGTAGTGACATCTGTTCGCCAGCGGATAATTTCATTATTGCTCTCGATCCACAAACCGTAATTAATTTTGAAATTCTTATCCATCAGCATGAATGGAGTTGTATTATGCAGAGGTTTGCTCGTCAAAAGAAATAGCGAAAACTCAATCAATGCACACGCAAATTCAAGTTGTTTCTGGTCGACCAGAAGACAGATATGGCGATACAAAGTGAATACAGAACACAATCAGTGTTTTCTGGGAGTGAAATAAATGTACTGGGAGAATGGAAAGATATATTTCGGAGAAAGGTCACATACCACTTACACGAACTAAATGTTCTTGAAACGTTACCTTAATCTGCCCTTCATGCCCATCAATGCTACAAAAATTCTCTTAGCAAATCAGTGATTTGCGTGCTTCTACACTCTCTCCGTCTTGTTTCTCTTGATTTTGAAACTGAAACCGAATAAGTGCAATGCACCCTATTTCGTTGCAAAGGTCAGAAGGAGATCAATTTATAAGAGAGCAGAGATAAAACTACGTCTACTTTTAGACAGAGAACACAGTTACCATTTCGACTTCAAAAAGTCTTCTTCAGAATTCTACACAATAAACTTGAAAGGACGAAACTGAAAGAGTAAACACAAAATGAAATGAAAAGCCAAAATCCCGCGAATACACTGCCCGCAAGCGCAGCAAGTCTTACTCAAATATTCTGTATTATAACTATCAACATCAGTGGATACGTAAAAAAGCTCATTCTTCTGTTCCCAGCCTGTTATGATGTAGTTCGTAAAGTCAGAAATATGATTAGGTTAAGGTGCATGAAAGCGGGATGTAAGAATTCTTAAAAAAGAACAAGTGCGTGATCCGCTTTGAAGAAGCTTTGCAGTGATGACAATGGAATGTAATTGCAGTAAGAGAGCCTGAATTAATATTCAAAATCATTGCCGCACACAGGGGCGCTATTCTTTTTGCCAGGTTTCTATTTAGACATTTTCTAATCATGACTGCTGTCGGGTTTGGCTACCATTCCAGGTGGGGTGACTGCCTGAGTGGAGTTTGCACATTCGCCGAGTTTTTGCGCCGGCGCCCTGGTTTGCTACCACATTCTAATCGTTTGCAGGTTATTTGGAATAGTCATGGAACATACACGGTTACACAGATAAGGAAGTGAAGAGGGTCTGGATCGATTGTAATTCAGAGGATTGTTGTGGACTTTTATAGACAGAGTGCTCAGTCTGCTCTTTCCTGGGTAGTTTACTTGGACAGAGAGGCGTCAGGCTGTCCTTCCCTGAGCGAGATACTTTGACAGAATAGCGTTAGTAGCTCTTCCCTGGGTCAGTTACGCAGATAGAGTAAGGTCAGTTTGCACTTCCCTGGGCGAGTTGCTTTAATAGAATAGTGACAGTCTGCTCTTCACTGCGTGAGGTAAACTGAAAGAGCGGGATCAGTATTCTCTTTGCTCGATAATTTATGCTGACAGTGTGGGTTCAGTCTGCTCTTCCCTTGGAGAGTTACAATTGCAGAGTGGAGTCAGTGTGCTCTTCACTGGGTGAGTGACATAGAAAGAATAGGATCGGTCTGATCTTCACTGTGTGATTTACATTGACAGAGTGGAGTCAGACTGCTCTTCAGTGAAGGACTTATATTGACCATATGGGATCAGTCTGCTGAGTTACCCTGAGAGGGTGGGGGTCAGTTTACTATTCGCTGGGTGAGTTTTCTGACTGAGTGGTGTCAGTCTGCTCTTCCCTGGGTGAGTTACATTGACCGAGTGGCGTTAGTCTACTCTTCACGGAGTGAGTTATTTGGACAGTGTGGGGTCAGCCTGATCTTCCCTGGGTGAATTATATTGACAGAGTGGCGACAGTTTGCTCTTTCCAGGTTGAGTTTCTTTGATAGCGTGGTGTCAGTATCCTCTTCCCTGGTCGAGTTGCATTAACAGAGTGCGGTCAGTCTGCAAAGTCCTAGTGGTGTTACGTTGATGGCGTGAGATCATTATGCTCTCCTCTGCTTGAGTCACATTGACATAGTGGGCTCCGTCTGCTCATTCCGGGTGAGTTATATTAACATAATGGAATCAGCCTGCACCTTTCCGGGTGACTTATATTCACAGATTTTGGTCAGTCTTTTCTTCCCTCCGTGAGTGACTTTCCCAAAGTCGTGACAATCTGCTCTTCTCTAGGTGAGTTCAACAGAAAGTGTGGGTTCAGTGCTATCGTCGCTGGGTAAGTAATATTGACAGTGTGTGTTCAGCCTGCTCTTCCCTCTGTGAGTGGCATAGACAGAATGGGATCAGTTTGCTCTTCCCTCGCTGAGTTACTTTGAGGGAATGAGGTCAGTCTCCTCTTCCTGCATGTGTTTCATTGACAGAATCAGATCAGTCTGCTATTTCTTGGCTGAGTGACATAGACAGAATGAGGTCTGCCAGCTCTTCCCTGAGTGAGATACATTGACAGAGTGGCGTCAGTCTGCTATTTCCTGAGTGAGTTTCATTGATAGAGTGGTGTCAGTCTGCTCTTTCTTGGTTGACATAGATTGACAGAGTGCCGTCAGACTGCAATTTCCTCTTTGAGTTACTTCAATAGCGTGAGGTCAGTCTGGTCTCCCCTCGTTGAGTCACACTGACAGAGAGGGGTCAGTATGCTCTTCCCTGGGCGAGTTACCTTAACAAAATGGGGTCAATCTGCTCTTTTCTGAGTAAGTTATATTCACAGAGTGCAGTGGGAGTGCTCTCCCCTTTGTGAGGTACTTGAGCAGAGCCGAGTCAGTCTCCTCTACCCTGGGTGAGTTACACTGACAGGGTGGGGTCAGTCTACTCTTCCCTCGGTCAGTTACGTTGACAGAGTGGCGCCTACAATTTTCTGGTTGAGTTACATTGATAGCGTGAGGTAAGACTGCTCTTACCTGGGCGAGTTACTTTAACAGAATGGGGTCCATCTGCTATTCCCTAGATGATTTATATTCACGGAATGGAGTCTGTCTGATCTTTTCTGTGAGAGGTACATTCAGGGTCTGCGGTTTGACTATTATTCCATGGGTTAGTTACTGTAACAGTTTGGAGCCAGTCTGCTCTTCCCTTGGCGTGTTACTTTCACAGAGTCGTGACAGTCTACTCTTCCCTGGGTGAGATAACCAGAAAGAATACATCAGTACTGTCTTCGCTGTATAAGTTACATAGATTGTGTTGGTTCAGTCTGCCTTTCCCTGGAAGAGTTACAATGAATGTGGGATCAGTTTGCTCATCATTGGGTGAGTAACAGAGACAGCATGCGATCAGCCTGTTCATCTCTTGTTGTGACGTCAGACTTGTCTTCCCTACGAGTGTTTCATTGACAGAATCGGATCAGTCTGCTCTTCCCTGAGTGAGTTTCATTGATAGTGTGGGGTCATTCTTCTCTGTCTGGGTGGAGTTACATTGACAGTGTGGGGTCTGCCTGCTCTTCCCTGCGTGAGTTACATTGATAGCGTGGGGTCATCCTTCTCTGTCTGGGTGGAGTTACATTGACAGTGTGGGGTCTGTCTGCTCTTCCCTGCGTGAGTTACATTGACAGAGTGGTGTCAGTCTGTTTTTCCCTGGATGCCTAGTATTGACAGAATGCGGTATGACTGCAATTTCCAGGTTGAGTTGCATTGACAGATTGAGTTCAGACCGCTCTTCCCTGGGTCAGTTGCATTAACAGAGTGATTAGATTATATTGGATTAGATTAGATTAGATTAGATTACTTACAGTGTGGAAACAGGCCCTTCGGCCCAACAAGTCCACACCGACCTGCCGAAGCGCAATCCACCCATTCCCCTACATTTACCCCTTACCTAATACTACGGGCAATTTAGCATGGCCAATTCACCTGACCTGCACATTTTTGGACTCAGTGGGTCAGTGTGTTCTTCTCTGGGTGAGTTACGTTGTCAAAGTGGAGTCAGACTGCCCTTCTCTGACCGAGTTACATTGAAAGTGTGGGGTAAGTCTGCTTTTCCATGGGTGTGTCATATTTACAGTGTGTGACATAGACAGAATGAGGCCAGCCTGCTCTTTCCTGGGTGAGTTAAATCGACAGCTGCTGAAAATGTGTTGCTGGAAAAGCGCAGCAGGTCAGGCAGCATCAAGGGAACAGGAGCATCGACATTTCGGGCATAAGCCCTTCTTCAGGAACACACTATGCCCGAAATGTCGATGCTCCTGTTCCCTGGATGCTGCCTGACCTGCTGCGCTTTTCCAGCAACACATTTTCAGCTCTGATCTCCAGCATCTGCCGACCTCACTTTCTCCCTGAGTTACATCGACAGGTTGGCGTCAGTCTGCTCTTTCCTGGATTTGTTATATTAACAGTGGTTTACGTCTGCTCGTTACAGAGTAAGTTATCGTGGCGGATTGGCCTTTGTCTGCTCTTACCTGGATCAATTAAATTTACATGATGGGGTCAGTCTGCTCTTCACTGGGTCAGTGACATTGAGCCGCCGGCGTCAGTCTGTTCTTTCCCGAGTGAGTTTCATTGACAAAGTGGGTCAACCTGCCTCCCTTGGATGAGGTACTTAGACGGTATGTTGTCAGTCTGCTCGTCCCTGATTGAATTACATTGACAGATTCGTATTAGTCTTTTCTTTCCTGAATGAGTAACATTGACAGAGCCGCGTCAGCCTGTCCTTTCCTGGTTGAGTTGCATTGACAGAGTAGTTCAATCTGCTCTTCCTTGGTCAAGTAACAGAGACAGAGTGGGTTCAGTCTGTTCTTCCCTGGTTGATGGACGTAGGCAGCATGTGGTCAGTCTACTCTTCCCTGGATGAGTTAAGTTGACAGAGTTGCGTCAGTCTGCACATCCCTTGGTGATATGCACTGAACATTAGGGGTTATTCTGCTTTTCCTGGCTGAAGTACCTGCACAGACTGGAGTCTGGCAGAGTGTGTTCAGTCTACTCTTCGCTGAGTGAGTTACATTAAAAGAATGGGGTCAGTTTGCTCTTTCCTCGGTGAGTTAAATTAACGGAGTGTGCCAATCTCAACTTCTCTGGGTAAGTTACATTGTCAGAGTGGAGTTAAATTAACAGAGTGGGTACAATCTGCTCTTAACTGGGTCAGTTGCATTGACAGAGTGACTTCAGACTGCTCCTTCCCGAGTTCGTGAAATTGAAGGAGTAAGCTCGGTCTGCTCTTCCCTCAGTGAGATACATTGGCAGAGTGGGCTCCGCCTGCTCTTCCCAGGGACAGTTACTTTAACTGAATTGTGCCAGGATTCTTTTTCGTGGAATAGTCAAACAGAAAGAGTGGCGTCAGTATTCTCTTAGACGGAGTATGGTCAGTCTGCAATTTCCTGGTTGAATTGCATTGACAGGCTGTGTTAAGAACGCCGTTCCCTGGGTGAGTGGCATTGACGGAGTGGGCCAATCTCAACTTCTCTGGGTAAGTTACATTGTCAGAGTGGAGTCAGTCTGCTCTTCTCAGGATGAGTTACCTTACCAGAGCAAATGCCCCGCCAATCAACTCACCTTTCTGAGTTGCAAATATCTCTGTGTTCCTTCAGTGTTGCTGGTTCTCAATCCAGGAACTCCATCTCTTGTGGTTTGATGTCTGTACCTCCATGCGAAGAAGTTGAAGAGTTAACAAAAGTAACTTACCCTCTCCATCGCAGGGTTAATTAGGGATGGGCAGTGAGTCTTATCGCATTGAAAGGCAACTACATCCCAGAAATGCATTTCTAATAATTGGGTGTTCCAATTCGTCCCCTGAAAGCGATCGGGAATAAGTTGAGAAGTGGCGCAGGATAAAGAAATAAAAGTCAAAGGTACTGATGACTGGGAGGCATGAGGCAGGATGTGAGTGTGGAGCTGGTGGTGCAAGGCTCAGTGTCGGTGCTATTCGGTCCGCCTCTAATGCCGACTGTTTGCAATGACTCACACACCACTGCGCGTCAATTCACCATAATGAGCCTGTTCCTCTTGGTTTGAAAATCTCTGCGTGTTTCCTACTAACACGGTTAATGGGCCATATCAGTTCATTCTTCAGTTTAAGCAGCTGGAAATATTAGTTAGAATCCAATGCAAGAGGAGATTGTCTTTTACTGTGCTTTTTCAGAGTAGAATGTTCAGTCATGAAATGGCTTTCTTTGCAAAAGCAGAGTTTGATTGCAATTCATACGAGCAACGTTGATACAGGAAACACATTTTCGAATTCCTGTGATCAAGTGGTTAAGGAATTGCACCTATGGACGAGACAACTCGCTTTTTGCGTGGCGCCGTGGCTTAGTCGGTTAAAGCACCTCCCATCACAGTGGTGCCTTCTGATTGTATTGAAAGGTTATTCTTTCTCGCAAGTGTTGTGTTGCTGATCGAGCAACTCAGCGTAAGGTGAGGCAGGAGACACTGCAGAATTACCGGGGAATGTTGTGGTAATGGCACAGACACGACGAGCTGATCACCCTCATTCTCTGCTGTCCCCATTCATTCGTTGTTTACCAACACATCGTTGTTCTCCTGTAGCTGTCATGTATAAGTTTCACTTCGAAAGAGTCATAATATTTGGAGGTAGATATGTCTCCTTGCCTCAGTTTGAAGTGACAAACGGATTATTCGCAGAATGTGAACCTACTTCGACCGAATCCAGTCAGGTGCCAGAAAGCCTCTCAGCAGCTCTCAAGCTGTCTCTGAATACCAGCCTTTTCAAAGAGCAGAAATAGGAAATGAGGGATATGGACAGACACGAAACCGACAGAGTTAGAGAATGTGAAAGAGGCTCAGGAGGAGACACAGAGACAAATAGAGTAAAACAAAGACACATATTGAGTTAAACACGGAAATAAACAATTCACCATTCGACGTGACTGCTTACTGACAGAAAGGAAATGGAACATGTCACAATTTAAATACAGCCTTTCACCCAGTTCAGTTAAATGGAAGCAGCATGGCAGCCGATTAAGTCCTTTCAGGTTTCTAACTTCAATGGTTCTAAGTTCAAGATAGATTTTGATAAGAATCCTGCTTCCACCGTTAAAACTGATAATTTTCCCAACAGTCTAATGTAGAAATATATATCTAACCAGGTTCTGTCCATTTGAAAAAAGATATGTTTCTCTCCACAGATATTGCCCAGCGTACCGAATTTCTCTATCAATTCATTTCTTTTTTTTTGTTCAGATTTCCAAAACCTGCATCTTTTTTGATTTCTGTTAACCTGAATAACGTTTCGCACAAAAACAATCACCTGCCAGGTTCGGAAAAGCGGTCAGAGATACTGGTAGCATTGTACATTTGCATAACAAAACATCCATTCCCTGACCAAGAATAGAACGAATGCCGTGGCGGTTACAGCTGCAAATCCGAACTACTAGACTACAAGTGTCGAAGAGAGACGCTCTTGTAATTATTCTTAATGAAACAGCTTTTGCCTTTTTTATTTCTGATCAGTTTCACTGCAAATTGGTTTCTGCTGGTCTTGAAGTTTTGCTGAATCGAAAAGCCTATTTGGCCCATGCTGCAGTGTGCTTCAAAGACATTCATCTATTCTATTCCGAGTTTCCTGCTTTGTTCGATAACCTTAAATGTTCTGATGATTCCAGTGAAAATGTCAATGACAGTCTCGCTTTGATGTTAAATGGCACAACAATAGGACTGAATTTGACATTGACTCACTGTGTTGCAATCTCCATGATGAACCCAGCTCGTTTTCTCTCACAGAGGGAGAGACACAGACACATACCCCGAGAACAGCAGAGGTCCAAGTGTTAGACCATCTCCTTGTGCTTCACTGGTGCTGTCCGCTCCCACACAAATTTTTATGCGCCACAAGGCAGCTCTACGGACAATGAGAAACGGTGCAGTGAGCTGCCATTTAAAGTGGAAGATAGACGAAAATGTAAATTCGAAAACCCAAGCCCTTCCGTCCCTGACAGACAACAGGTAACAGGAACGAACGAGCGCACTGCATCCTCGCGATGTTCAATTCGAACCAATAATCCCCTACCTCGACGTCAGACGCGTTACCCATTACGTCACTGGCCCAAAAGACTGCAACAGCTTGTCTAAATGCAATGTGAACATCCACGTCGGGGAATCAGCATTCAAAAGGTGAAAAATTAGCAAACATAATCACCATCACTGCTTCACTTGGAAGCCCCCACTATGTGAAAAAATACTTTTCACTGTACTTTTGTATTTGCAGTCTTTTACATTCCAGACCCTAAACAAATTCAGTGAGAAACATTTCAAGCCCGTCGTCCAGAATGAGACGAATTGAACGACGCCTTTATTGTTGTTGACCTATCAACGCAGCTGTAAACGAGCTCCGGTTAGCATCAGCCTTTACATAGCTTCCTGCAATATATCTGCTGAACAACATCAGATTATTACAGCTTTGCCTTCTTCACATTGAAACCCAGGGCGATAATATGAGCTGTTTGCAAACTTGGAGAGAGAAACACTGCTGATGAAGGCGATTATGACGTGAAGATCAGGCACTAGAATAATACAGGTCAGGTCCCACAGGGTACTGTCAATATCAATGGAGATCCCTGCTCGGAAGTCTGAGTTTGCATTGCCCAGACCTGTATTTAATTCCCACTCAGAAAATGAAGATTTAATTCTCTGTTTGTGAATTATCCGAAAGAAACCTAATCCCTGGTTACGCATAGAACACACACACGAATCCTGCCAGAGCAATCCAGTGATTGTTCGCATATATACAGAAGGACAAAGCAGCAGATATACGCGAAAACAATCTGTGTTGCTGGAAAAGGGCAGCAAGTCAGGCAGCATCAAAGGAGCAGGAGAATCGACGTTTCGGTCATAAGAAGAAAAAGAAGGGCTTATGCCCGAAACGTCGATTCTCTTGCTCCTTTGCTGCTGCCTAACCTGCTATACTTGTCCAATAACACATTTTTCAGCTCTGATTTCCAGCATCTGCAGTCCTCACTTTCTCCTAGGCAATAATGACTGGGAGGCATGAGACAGCAAGTGAGTGAGGAGTTGGTTGTGCCAGGCTCAGTGTCGGTGTCAGAATGAAGAGCCAGTGTGCACACTGACTCACACACCACCCTTTGCCAATTCACCACAATGATTCCTCCTGGTGTCATGTTCTCCCTGCGCATATTAACGCGGTTGATTGGCCCCGAGATGATAGACACATCCACGTTATCCAGTAAGTTTAAACAGGCGAAGGCATCAGATTCAAACATAAGCAAAAAGAAATTGTTTCTTACTGTGCATTTTCAGTGGAGAATATCCAGCTGTGCCCTCTTCTGCAATAGTGGTCGTTGATTTATTTTTTTTACTGTGCAACTGTGAAAATGAAAATAAGTGCCTGAGTTACTGTGATCAAATGGTTAAGTCAATGTCCATATGGTTTTGAAAAGTCGAGTTTGGGCAGTCGTGGCTTATTTAGTTGACGTTCCTGTCAATAAATCGGCGATTATCCGCTCATATCCTGACATCACAACCTGCGTAGGTCTTTCATAAAGAACAGAGTACCTTATTGCACACGTGGTTCTGGTGGTGGTGAGATTCAATCTAATGAGTGTACAGTTTAAGTACAATGCCTTTGACCACTCTATCATGCTTCCACACAAAACCGCACAACCACGTTTTTAATAACGAGTGTTTCAGTATCCCCTCAATTCAGGCACATTTCCCCATGCACATTCAATGACGAACTTGACGTAAGTTCGATAACATGTATGAGGATGTCGCAAGGTTTGCAGGATTTGAACTGGAGAGTGAAACTGAACAAGCTGCGATAACTGACCCAGGAGTTTGAAGGCACAGTGATGGGCTGACAGAAGTTTATATAAT
>NW_025214126.1:0-2954 GCF_004010195.1 Chiloscyllium plagiosum | reverse complement strand
AGCACTGACCCTCCGACAGTGCAGCACTCCCTCAGGACTGACCCCCCGACAGTGCGGCACTCCCTCAGCACTGACCCTCCGACAGTGCAGTACTCCCTCAGCACTGACCCTCCGACAGTGCCCACTCCCTCAGCACTGACCCTCCGACAGTGCCCTCTCCCTCAGCACTGACTCTCCGACAGTGCAGCACTCCCTCAGCACTGACCCTCCGACAGTCCCCACTCCCTCAGCACTGACCCTCCGACAGTGCAGCACTCCCTCATCGCTAACCCCACGACAGTGTGACAATCCCTCAGCACTGACCCTCCGACAGTGCAGCACTCCCTCAGCACTGACCCCCCGACAGTGTGACAATCCCTCAGCACTGACCCTCCGACAGTGCCCACTCCCTCAGCACTGACCCTACGACAGTGCAGCACTCCCTCAGCGCTAACCCCACGACAGTGTGGCACTCCCTCAGCGCTAACCCCACGACAGTGTGGCACTCCTTCAGCGGTGACCCTCTGACAGTGCAGCACTCCTTCAGCGGTGACCCTCTGACAGTGCGGCACTCCTTCAGCGGTGACCCTCTGACAGTGCAGCACTCCTTCAGCGGTGACCCTCTGACAGTGCGGCACTCCCTGAGCAATGATCTGTGTGTCTCTATGCAGCTCGGTCCTGGATTGAGAATAAGTTTGTGACTCAGTGAGGCGGTTGCCATGGTGACCCAGATTAATTGTAGCTTGTGTGAATTCTTGCACATTCTGAGTGCGACATAAAATAACGCCTTATCAAGTGGAGGTTCCCCTTCCCCCGAGAACTAAAGCTGAAACCCCCCAAGGAGCAGCACCTCACCCTATAATCTGTAAACGGAGTGTGAACCGTGGGGTAACTTGCTTTTCAGCAACTTCTCGTGGTGAAATAAAATAAATCCCTGACATTCACTTTAAAATCAACAAGTAACACTTTATTTATCGAACTCTATTAGTGAACAAAGTAACCAAACTATTAGCAAAAAGAATAAAACCCTTCTACTTACTAACTATTCCCAAATAAAGCAAGAATCTGATGGTATGCTGTTCCATTAAATATAAATCCCACTCATATATAAAAAAATAGAATTGAATCTCTCGAAATTACAGCCAGGTTCTGTGTCTTCTGGAATGTTCTGTGCCTTCTCCGTCGATTCCTCTGTCTGTAATGCCTTCTCTGTTGTTGGTGCCATTGTTACTGAGATGGTGTTTTCTCTAAGACATAGATGAGGCTGTGACAGCTAGTGTTTCTCTCTCTTGAGAGAGAGAGTGAGAGCGAGGTATGGGCTGTTAGGTCTGGCAGACGGCAGCTTCCTTTGGGATCTTTGTCCAATTGTCTCCTTCTTTTATTCTTGTGCCATAGTACACGGTGGCACAGTGGTTAGCACTGCAGCCTCACAGTACCAGAGACCCGGGTTCAATTCCCGCCTCAGGCGACTGACTGTGTGGAGTTTGCACGTTCTCCCCGTGTCTGCGTGGGTTTCCCCCGGGTGCTCCGGTTTCCTCCCACAGTCCAAAGATGTGCAGGTTAGGTGAATTGGCCATGCTAAATTGCCCGTAGTGTTAGGTTAAAGGGGTAAATGTAGGGGTATGGGTGGGTTGCGCTTCGGCGGGTCGGTGTGGACTTGTTGGGCCGAAGGGCCTGTTTCCACACTGTAGAGAATCTAATATTTCTTACAATAGGGTTGGTCTTATGTTGTCAAAACTTTCAGATTTAAATTTAATAAGTTTTTGATATCTAAGTAACTGGTTCAAATTGTTTGGCTAAATTTGAAAGCCTGTTCTCTTGGTACAGCCTTTCGATACAAACATTTCAACCCGGGTGCTCTCTGTGCAATTGTAAACTTTCAAGCTGCTGATCACAGACATCCAGTTTAAATCTAAGCACAGAAAAAGCACATGATCTATTAAAGGGACCACACAATGCTTTCCCAATTTCACAAACAGAGCTGAAAATGTGTTGCTGAGAAGCGCAGCAGGTCAGGCAGCATCCAGGGAACAGGAGAATCGGTGTTTTGGGCATAAGCCCTTCTTCAGGAAGGGCTGAAGAAGAGTTTATGCCCGAAACGTCGATTCTCCTGTTCCCTGGATGCTGCCTGACCTGCTGCGCTGTTCCAGCAACACATTTCCAGCTCCTGATCTCCAGCATCTGCAGACCTCACTTTCTCCTCAATTTTACAAACACCAAATTCTAACTTCCTGTCTCCCAATCTACAATTACTTCACAACAGTATGTCATGGGTATGTGAGACTGTCTTCATTAATGGCTGGACCTGGTCCATCCCTGTCCCTGGCCTTGACCTGACTCCCTCATCCAATCTCAGAGCATCACAGGACATTCGGCCCCTCAAGCTAGCATCAATATTCATTCGGATCAAGCCTCATCCTCAATTTAATTCCACATACCCGCTATATTGTGTTTCACTTCATATCCTTGGTCAATATACATTTATCAATCTCAGATTTAAACCTGGTCTACACAGAGTTTGACCCAAACCACGGAGTCTCTTTAGGGATCGAGGTGTTTCCTGTACATTCTGGTTCTAGTTTTTGATGGTGTCTCCTTGTTCCCCAATCCCTTACCAGACAAAGAACTGTCTCTCTATTTCTCCCCTCATGGTGGCTCAGTGGTTAGAACTGCTCACTGCACCAGGGACCCGGGGTCAATTCCAGCCTCAGGCGACGGTCTGTGTGGAGTTTGCACATTCTCCCCGTGTCTGCGTGGGTTTCCTCCCACAATCCAAAGATGTGCAGGTCAGGTGAATTGGTCATGGGTAATGCAGGGTTACAGGGATGGGAGAAGGGGGATGCTTTTTGGAGGGTAGGCGTGGACTTGATGGGTTGAATGGCCTGTTTCCACACTGTAGGCAGTCTGTGATTCCAAACAGACACCAGAAAATTATTAAAACCTCTGTGCATGAGCTGCATGAGTTTGTTTTACCC
>NW_025214125.1:38702-39408 GCF_004010195.1 Chiloscyllium plagiosum | reverse complement strand
ACATGGCGACTGTGTGTGTGTCTGTGTGTGTGTGTGTTCCTGACCCTCTGACATGACGACTGTGTGTGTGTGTGTGTCTGTTCCTGACCCTCTGATATGGCGACTGTGTGTGTGTGTGTGTGTGTGTGTTCCTGACCCTCTGACATGGCGACTGTGTGTGTGTCTGTGTGTTCCTGACCCTCTGACATGGCGACTGTGTGTGTGTGTGTGTGTTCCTGACCTTGTGACATGGCGACTGTGTGTGTGTCTGTGTGTTTGACGTGAAGTAAAGATGGCCACCCATTGGACGTTCCTCAAACCCCTCCGTGTCTGACCATCTAGCTCTTGAATGCACTGGGCAGCTGAGCATCCACAACTCTCTTTTTTTTCTGGGGGGTAGGGGTTAGAATTCCGAAAATTGACAACCCTCCGATTCTCCTCAGCCTACTCCCAAAATGGCCGCCTCCCTGATCCTGAGTCCCTGTTCTGTCCACTCGGTGGGGGATTTGTGGGGAAGGGGTGACGTCGGTGAATTTCTCTTGGGGACAATGCAGTGCCCAGGTCTGGGGTGAGCTCACCCTCAGGTGCTCACCGCTTCTGCTAAGGTACAGCGCACAGAAAGCTCCCACAAACAGGCTTCTTTGGCTCAACCAACATCTCTTGTGTGTCTCTCGCGCTCTCTCTCGCGCTCTCTCTCTCGCGCTCTCTCTCTCGCGCTCTCTCTCTC
>NW_025214125.1:32006-37872 GCF_004010195.1 Chiloscyllium plagiosum | reverse complement strand
TCTCTGTCTCTGTCTCTCTCTGTCTGTCTTCCCCCCCCCCGTGTGTGTGTGTGCGTGTGTGTGTGTGTCTCTGTCTGTTTCTCTCTCTCTCTCTGAACCCTTGACACCTCCACATTCCTGTGGGAAACCTTTTGCTGTAAGTTGAGCTGGTCCCACCCAGGCCGAGCTGGTCTGTGGCCTTGTGGGAAATGAGCGACCCAGAGACAGGACGCCGAGTGGCTCAGGGCCAGGAGGAAGCTGTTCCTGTTGTCTTTGTATTTACCCCCTCGCCTGGGACCAGGTTCCAACCTCCCTCGCACCCATGCCCCCTCACTGCCTCGCCCCCTCACACCCCGGCCTCCTCTTCCACTGGCTCCTGCCTCCTCATCCTTCCCCTTTTTGCGTTGTCAACCCTCCTTGCGCTCTCTTCCCCTCCCCCTCCAAGCTGTGATCCCATCGGAGTTTGTTCTCCCAACTTGCATTGAGAGGGAGCGAGAGAGGAGACTGTGTGCGGATGTGAACAGGCCTCGGCATGCCTATGTTCAGTTGCCCGGGGCAACCAGGTGGTGCTGAGCCAAATCTGTGCGCCTTTCCGTCCAGAGTTAACCCCTCCCTGGCCGGCTGGAGTCCAATTCAGTCCAGCCTGGCCCACCCCTTTCCAGACAAGTGCGGTTTGACCCTGTACTGTCCGGTCCGGCCTAGCCCAGAGCACAGCCTGCTGGGAGAGCGAGGGTGGCTGACTGGAGTTGGCCATTTCTGGGCCTGAGCCAGCGAGATGCGCCCATACTTGCCGCGTTGTGAACGTTCAGTGACCTCCCACCTCCCTCCCCCCCCACCTCGCCCGAGGGCTATGATACTCCGTGGTGGGTGGGGTGGGGGGAACAGAACTGTAGACGGTGGGGAAAGTGGTGTCGGGGGTCGAGAGGGAGAGGAGGGAACATGGATCCCCACTGAGCTGATAGAACCAACCGATGGATACCCTGAGTCCCTGCATCCTCTTGTCCCAGACATTAGTAACATAGGTGCAACTAGATCTGTGCAAAGCAAGATCCCACAAATGATGTTGTAGTATCTTGAATGTTGCGCTGTGCTGTGGGAGGGTCGCGCTGTCGGAGGGTCAGTGCAGAGGGAGGGCCGCGCTGTCGGAGGGTCAGTGCAGAGGGAGGGCCGCGCTGTCGGAGGGTCAGTGCAGAGGGAGGGCCGCGCTGTCGGAGGGTCAGTGCTGAGGGAGGGCCGCACTGTCGGAGGGTCAGTACTGAGGGAGGGGGCCGCACTGTCGGGGTCAGTGCTGAGGGAGGGCCGCGCTGTCGGAGGGTCAGTGCTGAGGGAGGGCCGCACTGTCGGAGGGTCAGTGCTGATGTAGGGCCGCACTGTCGGAGGGTCAGTGCTGATGTAGGGCCGCACTGTCGGAGGGTCAGTGCTGATGTAGGGCCGCACTGTCGGAGGGTCAGTGCTGATGTAGGGCCGCACTGTCGGAGGGTCAGTGCTGATGTAGGGCCGCACTGTCGGAGGGTCAGTGCTGATGTGGGGCCGCACTGTCGGAGGGTCAGTGCTGAGGGAGGGCCGCACTGTCGGAGGGTCAGTGCTGAGGGAGGGCCGCACTGTCGGAGGGTCAGTGCTGAGGGAGGGCCGTGCTGTCTTACATATTAAACGTCGCTGCAACATATGATTGCGTTCCACCTGGACAGTTCCCAGAATCCGGCTGCTCCTGGGAACAGCAGCCAAAGGGTGTTCAGAGGTGTCATCATTGAGTAGTTTAATTCCGAGTCACTGCTTTGTGCCTGTATTTTGGTGTGGTTCCATCTCTGAGTAATATCTGATGTGACGTGTGGGGCGTGTTATCCGTGGGAATGTTGAGTAAGCATGGAACTTTGCAAAATGTCTCCATCTACCTCGTGTTATAGTCTTGGGGCAATGTCCCAGAGGGTTGGGAAAGGCAACCACGCCAGTCTGGGCCTGGAGGGACATGTAGGCCCAGACCAGATAAGGGTGGCAGACTCCTTCCCGAAAGGGCCTCCCGTCAACCAGACGGGTTTTCCGACGGTTCGGACTCGCGGTCTCTTCATTCTGGAATTCTGTCGGATTCAAATTCCGTCATCCGCAGTGGCAGGGCTCCAGCTCCTGTCACCCACCCTCGGGGCAGGCAAATGGAAATGGCCAATGGGCCGAATGGCTCCCGTTCAAATTCCGCAGTTCGCCATAGCGGGTCTCGAACCTGGGTACCCACAGCGATCCTCATCGCTTCCCCTCTTCGACAGGGGCGTTGATGGTTTGGGTAGGGGTATTGTGCAGGGGTCTAGGGACTGGGCAGGAAGGGGGCTGAATGGCCCCCCTCCTGTCGCTGTGGGACAGGCTGGGGAAGGGGGGCTGAATGGCCTTCTGTTCCTGTGGGATAGGTGGGAAAGGGGGGGCTGAATGGCCTCCTGTTCCTGTGGGACAGGCTAGAGAGGGGGTGCTGAATGGCCTCCTGTTCCTGTGGGACAGGCTGGGGGAAGGGGGGCTGAATGGACATGTGGTAGGGTAATTTATTCAACTCTGTCCTCTTGCACTCTGACCTTTGCTCTTGTTTTTTTCTCTCTCCTTCCCTCTTCTCTCTCTCTCTCTTTTCCCTCCCTCCTGAACGTTCTGCCGTGGACCGGACTATAGAAGGGCCGATGTAGCACTGTTTTATTATTTTCATGTACATAACGTGTGCACCCAGGTGATCTATATAAATAAAAGGCCATTCTTCGCCCCCCACCTTCCTTCCTCCCACCCCTAGGGGGTGACACCATGGATGACTCCGATGTAGAGTCAACGGCCAGCATCCTGGCCTCAGTCAAGGAGCAGGAGATCCAGTTCGAGAGGTTAACCCGAGCGCTCGAGGATGAGAGACGCGGAGTCTCCTTGCAACTGCAGCGAGTGAAGCTGGGGCCTGACGGGATCGCTCCTACCGTCGCCAATGGCAACGGTACCCTCAGCTGGCGGTGGCAGGTAATCCTCGTTTGTATCCCTGGGTCAATCCGGCACGCCATCCCATCTGCCATCTTGGATTGACCTTGCCATCCCATCCGCCATCTTGGATTGACCTTGCCATCCCATCCGCCATTTCCATTCCATCTCCTAACAACCATGTTCAATCTGTGTCCACTGACTGTGTGTATGCCTCCTCCTCATCTCCACTGCTTCTCCCCGGTTACCATCAACCCCCCCCCCCCCACCCCCCCCCGATTCCAACTCGCTACATTATCCAGGTCCCTCACGGTATAGGAGAATCAGCGTTTCGGGCATGAGCCCTTCTTCAGGAAGCATGCCCGAAACGTCGATTCTCCTGCTCCCTGGATGCTGCCTGACCTGCTGAGCTTTTCCAGCAACACATTTTTCAGCTCTGATCTCCAGCATCTGCAGTCCTCGCTTTCCCCTCACGGTATACCCCAGTGTCAGCATCCAGCGCTCCCAGGGACAGGATGGGGTTAGATACAGTGTAGAGCTCCCTCTACATCCCCCTGACAGTGTGTTCCCCCCTCCCACTTTATACCCAGTGTCAGCACCCAGCGCTCCCAGGGACAGGGACAGCACGGTGGGGGGTGGGGGTGGGGGGGGGTTAGATACAGTCCCTGTGACTCAGTCTCCCTCTGAATCTCTGAGCTGGCGAGTGAGGGCAGCTCCTCGGCAGACTCGCTGGCTCCTCAGAGGGTGTTGGCCCTGACACAGTCTGTTGTGAGGCAAGTTTTGGAAAAATGCAGCGCTGAAATGTCGCCGGTTCCCTCTGCCCCTGCTCGAGGTCACTTTCTGACAGGACAGTGCATTCTTAATAATTGCACAGTGCCCGCTGCTCCAGCGGGGCTGTCCCGTGCGATGTCGGATTTTAATGGTAGCCCAATTGGGACGTATTCGATGCACGTCCAACCTCCTGTTCAGGCGCCTTTTACCCCGTAACGCAGTTTGCCCGCTTGAATGCTGTGATTGACTTCATGTACGTTTGGAATGTCTCCGGCTGACTCTGTTGGTTGGTTGGTTGGTTGGGGGCGCGGTGTTGGAGCAGGGAGATTACCGAACAAAACCGTGCTGACTTCGGCAGCTCCAAGGTAACGCCGATTGGGTGGCAGGAGGAGATTTTGTTTTTGAATCCCGGCGAGTTGTCGAGGTGTGGAAACTGGGCCGACAGGGGTGGTGGGGGGAATTTGCAAGGGCGCAGTTGGGTTTGGGATGTGTTTGGGGGTGGGGGGGGGTGGTGAGCAAAGTTGGGCATCTCCGGCAGAGATGGGCTGAACGGCCTCCCGCATCAGCTCTGCGTTTCTTTTCACAGACGAAAAAATGTGCCCGCACCCGGACCGGGTGCAGGGATAAGTGGGTTTCTTCGGAATGTTTGGGCATGAGATTATTGTGGGGATTGGGAAGGAATGGGAAAGGGGTGTGATCCATTGGGATTGTGTACAGTGGGAGGGAATGGGAATGGGGTTTGATCCATTGGGATTGTGTACAGTGGGAGG
This sequence comes from Chiloscyllium plagiosum, assembly GCF_004010195.1. Classification (NCBI taxonomy): domain Eukaryota; kingdom Metazoa; phylum Chordata; class Chondrichthyes; order Orectolobiformes; family Hemiscylliidae; genus Chiloscyllium; species Chiloscyllium plagiosum. The sequence continues at coordinate 33,421 of NW_025214125.1, read as the reverse complement.
GAATGGGAATGGGAATGGGGTTTGATCCATTGGGATTGTGAACAATGGGAGGGAATGGGAAAGGGGTTTGATCCATTGGGATTGTGTACACTGGGAGGGAATGGGAAAGGGGTTTGATCCATTGGGATTGTGTACACTGGGAGGGAACAGGGAAACGGATTTGATCCTTTGGGGTTGTGTACACTGGGAGGGAATGGGGATGGGGTTTGATCCATTGGGATTGTGTACACTGGGAGGGAATGGGAAGGGGTATGATCCATTGGGGTTGTGTACACTGGGAGGGAATGGGGATGGGGTTTGATCCATTGGGATTGTGTACACTGGGAGGGAATGGGAAGGGGTATGATCCATTGGGGTTGTGTACACTGGGAGGGAATGGGAAAGGGGTTTGATCCATTGGGATTGTGTACACTGGGAGGGAACAGGGAAACGGATTTGATCCTTTGGGGTTGTGTACACTGGGAGGGAATGGGGATGGGGTTTGATCCATTGGGATTGTGTACAATGGGAGGGAATGGGAAGGGGTTTACAGATTTCGAAAACAGATGTGTCAGAGGTATGCCAAATATTTGGGACTGTGACTGAAACGGGGCCTTGACTTTTTCTATAAAGTGGTTACGATGACTGGAATTTGCATCAGGAAGGTCACTCAGCAGCCTGGAACTGCAGCTAATCTCCCAAGGCGTAACATGTCACATTCTTCTCTTCTGCAGGGAGGTTATTGGTTACTAATTGGGTTTTGTGTATGTAGGGCACAGTAGAAAGTACTATTTACAGACGAGGTTAATCAGTAACTGCTGTATAACTCTGCTGTGTGCAAACACTGAACCATGGCTTACATCATCCCATCGAAAGATACACAGTGGGAACACACCTCACACTCCTCCCAATCCCATCCATATAATCATGCAGCTTTTCCCATTGCACACAATCCCAATGGATCACACCCCTTCCCCATTCCCTCCCACTGTACACATTCCCAATGGATCACGCCCCCTTCCCCGTTCCCTCCCACTGTACACAATCCCAATGGATCATGCCCCTTTCCCCGTTCCCTTGTATTGTAGACAATCCCAATGGATCACGCCCCTTCCACAATCCCTCCCACTGTACACATTCCCAATGGATCACGCCCCTTCCCCATTCCCTCCCAGTGTACACAATCCCAATGGATCAAATCCGTTTCCCCGTTCCCTCCCAGTGTACACATTCCCAATGGATCACGCCCCTTCCCCGTTCCCTTGTATTGTAGACAATCCCAATGGATCACGCCCCTTCCCCCGTTCCCTCCCACTGTACACATTCCCAATGGATCACGCCCCTTCCCCATTCCCTCCCAGTGTACACAATCCCAATGGATCACGCCCCTTTCCCCGTTCCCTCCCAGTGTACACATTCCCAATGGATCACGCCCC
>NW_025214125.1:17176-28400 GCF_004010195.1 Chiloscyllium plagiosum | reverse complement strand
CCCCCAAGTCCCTCCTCCCGACCTTTTATCTTAGCCTGCTGGACACACTTTCCTCATTCCTGAAGAAGGGCTTATGCCCGAAATGTCGATTCTCCTGCTCCTTGGATGCTGCCTGGCCTGCTGTGCTTTTCCAGCACCACATTTTTTCCACCCACCTCCGGCCCAGCTCACACCTGCCATGACACGTTGGCACACGTTACATTTACCAAATACCTCCGACAAAGTGAGGTGGTGACTGTATGTCCTTCTCATCGAGCTCTGGGAGATCTGTCTCAGAGTCATAGAGACTTACAGCACGGAAACAGACCCTTCGGCCCGGCCCGTCCATGCTGACCCAGATATCCCAACCCAATCTAGTCCCACCTGCCAGCACCCGGCCCATATCCCTCCAAACCCTTCCTATTCAGATACCCATCCAAATGCCTCTTAAATGCTGTCATTGTACCAGCCTCCACCACATCCTCTGGCAGCTCATTCCATACACGTACCACCCTCTGGGTGAAAACGTTGCCCCTTGGGTCTCTTTTATATCTTTCCCCTCTCACGCTAAACCTATGCCCCTCTAGTTCTGGACTCCCCCACCTCAAGGAGCAGCCCGCTATGGTCATACTGATGGGATTATGTCGTACGGACAATATCCCAGGCACCACCATCAGGGGCGGCACAACATCAAGGGCAGAGGGGTCTAGGTTGCCCGCTGTTAGGTTCTATGTTCTGTCACCATCCCTGGGTACACCCTGTCCCACCAGCAGGGGTGGGGGGGGCAAGGTCAGGAGAGAGTTGCCCTGGGAGTCCTCAACGTTGGCCCCTGGACCCCATGAAATCTCCTGGCTTCGTGTTAAACGCGGGCAGGGAAGCCTCCTGCTGATCACCATGCACCATCCTCCCTCAGCTGATGAATCAGTCCCCCTTCGGGGCAGCACGGTGTCTGAGTGGTTAGCGCTGCTGCCTCATGGCGCCAGGGACCCGGGTTCGATCCCAGCCTCGAGGGTGACTGTCCGTGTGGAGTTTGCACATTCTCCCCGTGTCTGCGTGGGTTTCCTCCGGGTGCTCCGGTTTCCTCCCACAGTCCAAAGATGTGTAGGTTAGGGTGGATTGGCCGTGCTAAATTGTCCCACAGTGTTCAGGGATGTGTCGGTTAGGGTGGATTGGCCGTGCTAAATTGTCCCATAGTGTTCAGGGATGTGTAGGTTAGGGTGGATTGGCCGTGCTAAATTGTCCCAGAGTGTTCAGGGATGTGTAGGTTAGGGTGGATTGGTCGTGCTAAATTGTCCCATAGTGTTCAGGGATGTGTAGGTTAGGGTGGATTGGTCGTGCTAAATTGTCCAATACTGTTCAGGGATGTGTAGGTTAGGGTGGATGAGACAGGGATAAATATCGACTAATAGGGTTGGGTGTTGGGTCTGTGTGGGTTACTCTTTGGAGGGTCGGTGTGGACCTGTTGGGCCGAAGGGCCTGTTTCCACACTGTGGGGATTCTAAGATTCTACGTTGTACCACACCTGGAGGGAGCACTGAGCGTGGCAGGGACACAGTGTCCTCAGGGTGGAGGGTTTCAATGCCCACTATCAGGAGTGACCCAGCAGCCGCACTAACTGATCGAGTGGGTGAGGTCTGTGGCAGGTGGTGAGGGCACCGACAGGAGGGGGGAACATCCCTGACCCCACCCTCACCAATCTGCCGGCTGGAGATGTATCTGTCCGTGTCGGCGTCGGTCAGAGTGACCACCCGCCCAGTCCATGCGGAGACCGTGTCCCACCTTCACATTGAGAAGACCCTCCATCGCGTTGTGTGGCACTGTCCCCACACTCAATGGGACAGCCCTCAAACAGACCCAGTAACTCAAGACCGGGACATCCGTGAGGGGCTGTGGGTCACCGACAGCAGCAGAACTGTCCCCCAGCACAATCTGTGACCTCGCGGCCCGGCACATCCCGCACTCGACCATTCCCATCAAGCCAGGGGGGATCGACCCTGGCTCAGCGGAGAGGGCAGGAGGGGCAGCACCAGGAACACCTGAAAATACTGTCCTGTGCTTTTAAATGAAGGAAATCTTGATTTGTATTTCGCGGCGCGAAATTTCCCCTGTACCGTTTCCTGCAATATGTCCAAATTTAAGGGGCTGAGAAAAAACCCCACTGTCTTTCACCTCGCAGGTCTTTGAAACCTTGAGGCGGTGAGTAACCCTGTCTGTCGGAGCTGCAGGGGAAAGTTCCGGAATGCAAGTGCATGCCTTGACGTGCAGTCGGAGAGGGGCGGTGGAGGTTGAAGGCGATGAGCCTTCTATCCCTCCGGTCTCACTCGGGTCCCTTCAGGAGGTCCTGTGCGCCCTCTTCCTTCAAGGCTCTCTCTTTTTACCCCGAGCGAGGCTCGATTTTATTGTTTTTTTTTGTCCCGGATTTGAGAAGAGGCTAACTCGGCACTGGGCCTGAGTGGAGCCTGGGCCTGCCCTTTATGACAAGAGGGGTAACGCCGTCGCTGACGTGGTCAGGGTAGTTGGCCGACTCAGTTCTCGGCCTGGGTGGAGCCTGGGCCAGTCCGGTGTGTCTGTAGGGCACGCCCAGTCTCTCACTGGGCAAGACATCCAGCACACTCTGGACTAGGCCCCGTTGGAGCCTTGAGCCACAGTCCTGTGTGTCGGTAGGGGACGTTCAGTCCCTTACTGAGGCAAGAAATCCAGTAAACCCTGGACTAGGCCCGGATGGAGCCTATCTGTGTGGAGCTCAGTCCCCTTACTGAGGCAAGAAATCCAGTAAATACTGGACTAGGCCCGGTGGAGCCTATCTGTGTGGAGCTCAGTCCCCTTACTGAGGCAAGAAATCCAGTAAATACTGGACTAGGCCCAGATGGAGCCAGTTGCTAAGGAGCTTAGCACCTTACTTGGGCAAGAAATGGAGCCTATCTGTGTGGAGCTCAGTTCCCTTACTGAGGCAAGAAATCCAGTAAACCCTGGACTAGGCCCAGATGGAGCCAGTTGCTAAGGAGCTTAGCACCTTACTTGGGCAAGAAATCCAGCCAGGCCCGGACTAGGCCGGGATGGAGCCTGGGTACCTCCTGCTGGGGTCTGTCCCTGTGTGTTGTGGGTTTGGGGTGGGATGGAGTGGTTTTTGAGTAATATCCTGGCAGAGCATTGGCATTAGGGCCCAGGGTAAAGTTTCTCTGTTCTCTCTCTACAACCCCACCACCACCCGGGCACCTCAATCTCTCCAGGACCACCAGCCCCCACACAGCTCTGCCACGATGATGCAGGACCCATACTTTGAGGAGACAGTGACGGTGGAGGAAGACCCTGAACACGCTCCGTCGGTCGTCTCCGTGGAAACAGACGAGGACGGTACCACCCGTCGGACGGAGACCACGGTGAGTGACTCGTGTACGTCTGAGAGAAGTGGGGGGTGGGCCTCTGACCCAACCCCTCCCCCCCCCACCGCCACCCACTCGAACCAGAGATAGGGTCTGTTTCGGACCAGCTCCCCCTGGTTCGGCCCCCTGTAGCCAGATGTTTGGGCTGGGGGTTGAATGGGAGGGTGGGTGACCGTCCCCTTACTGGACGGAGGGGTCAGCGACTTGACCAGAAACTCGCCACACAAACGTAGCAGCTCCCAGAGCAGGTCAGAGGCTGGGAACCCTGCAGCGAGTGAACCCTGCAGCGAGTAACCCCCCTCCTGATCCCGCAACCCCCCCCCCCCCCACCCCCCCAAAGTCTGTCCCACCATCTATACCGTGCTGCCCGTGGGACAGGTACCTCGGTGGTTAGCGCTGCTGCCTCATGGCGCCAGGGACCCGGGTTCGATCCCACCCCCGGGTCTGCGTGAGGCCTGGTTAAAGTCCCACCTGCAGGAACGGCACACGATAACGTCTCTGAGCGGGTTTATGAGAAACGTAGGGCGCTCTTTTATTTATTATTAAAAACAACTCGCCGGTGAGAGCCACATCTCCCGGAATAACCACGGAGAGAGATTGTGGGGGTGGGAGTCAAGGGTTGGAACACCACGTGGGGCAGGTCCCTGAGCTCGACCGTGTGTGTGTGTGTGTGTGTGTGTGTGTGTCTCTGTCTCTCTCTCTGTCTCTCTCTCTCTCTGTCTCTCTCTCTCTCTGTCTCTCTCTCTCTCTGTCTCTCTCTCTCTCTGTCTCTCTCTCTCTCTGTCTCTCTCTCTCTCTGTCTCTCTCTCTCTCTGTCTCTCTCTCTCTCTGTCTCTCTCTCTCTCTGTCTCTCTCTCTCTCTGTCTCTCTCTCTCTCTGTCTCTCTCTCTCTCTGTCTCTCTCTCTCTCTGTCTCTCTCTCTCTCTGTCTCTCTCTCTCTCTGTCTCTCTCTCTCTCTGTCTCTCTCTCTCTCTGTCTCTCTCTCTCTCTGTCTCTCTCTCTCTCTGTCTCTCTCTCTCTCTGTCTCTCTCTCTCTCTGTCTCTCTCTCTCTCTGTCTCTCTCTCTCTCTGTCTCTCTCTCTCTCTGTCTCTCTCTCTCTCTGTCTCTCTCTCTCTCTGTCTCTCTCTCTCTCTGTCTCTCTCTCTCTCTGTCTCTCTCTCTCTCTGTCTCTCTCTCTCTCTGTCTCTCTCTCTCTCTGTCTCTCTCTCTCTCTGTCTCTCTCTCTCTCTGTCTCTCTCTCTCTCTGTCTCTCTCTCTCTCTGTCTCTCTCTCTCTCTGTCTCTCTCTCTCTCTGTCTCTCTCTCTCTCTGTCTCTCTCTCTCTCTGTCTCTCTCTCTCTCTGTCTCTCTCTCTCTCTGTCTCTCTCTCTCTCTGTCTCTCTCTCTCTCTGTCTCTCTCTCTCTCTGTCTCTCTCTCTCTCTGTCTCTCTCTCTCTCTGTCTCTCTCTCTCTCTGTCTCTCTCTCTCTCTGTCTCTCTCTCTCTCTGTCTCTCTCTCTCTCTGTCTCTCTCTCTCTCTGTCTCTCTCTCTCTCTGTCTCTCTCTCTCTCTGTCTCTCTCTCTCTCTGTCTCTCTCTCTCTCTGTCTCTCTCTCTCTCTGTCTCTCTCTCTCTCTGTCTCTCTCTCTCTCTGTCTCTCTCTCTCTCTGTCTCTCTCTCTCTCTGTCTCTCTCTCTCTCTGTCTCTCTCTCTCTCTGTCTCTCTCTCTCTCTGTCTCTCTCTCTCTCTGTCTCTCTCTCTCTCTGTCTCTCTCTCTCTCTGTCTCTCTCTCTCTCTGTCTCTCTCTCTCTCTGTCTCTCTCTCTCTCTGTCTCTCTCTCTCTCTGTCTCTCTCTCTCTCTGTCTCTCTCTCTCTCTGTCTCTCTCTCTCTCTGTCTCTCTCTCTCTCTGTCTCTCTCTCTCTCTGTCTCTCTCTCTCTCTGTCTCTCTCTCTCTCTGTCTCTCTCTCTCTCTGTCTCTCTCTCTCTCTGTCTCTCTCTCTCTCTGTCTCTCTCTCTCTCTGTCTCTCTCTCTCTCTGTCTCTCTCTCTCTCTGTCTCTCTCTCTCTCTGTCTCTCTCTCTCTCTGTCTCTCTCTCTCTCTGTCTCTCTCTCTCTCTGTCTCTCTCTCTCTCTGTCTCTCTCTCTCTCTGTCTCTCTCTCTCTCTGTCTCTCTCTCTCTCTGTCTCTCTCTCTCTCTGTCTCTCTCTCTCTCTGTCTCTCTCTCTCTCTGTCTCTCTCTCTCTCTGTCTCTCTCTCTCTCTGTCTCTCTCTCTCTCTGTCTCTCTCTCTCTCTGTCTCTCTCTCTCTCTGTCTCTCTCTCTCTCTGTCTCTCTCTCTCTCTGTCTCTCTCTCTCTCTGTCTCTCTCTCTCTCTGTCTCTCTCTCTCTCTGTCTCTCTCTCTCTCTGTCTCTCTCTCTCTCTGTCTCTCTCTCTCTCTGTCTCTCTCTCTCTCTGTCTCTCTCTCTCTCTGTCTCTCTCTCTCTCTGTCTCTCTCTCTCTCTGTCTCTCTCTCTCTCTGTCTCTCTCTCTCTCTGTCTCTCTCTCTCTCTGTCTCTCTCTCTCTCTGTCTCTCTCTCTCTCTGTCTCTCTCTCTCTCTGTCTCTCTCTCTCTCTGTCTCTCTCTCTCTCTGTCTCTCTCTCTCTCTGTCTCTCTCTCTCTCTGTCTCTCTCTCTCTCTGTCTCTCTCTCTCTCTGTCTCTCTCTCTCTCTGTCTCTCTCTCTCTCTGTCTCTCTCTCTCTCTGTCTCTCTCTCTCTCTGTCTCTCTCTCTCTCTGTCTCTCTCTCTCTCTGTCTCTCTCTCTCTCTGTCTCTCTCTCTCTCTGTCTCTCTCTCTCTCTGTCTCTCTCTCTCTCTGTCTCTCTCTCTCTCTGTCTCTCTCTCTCTCTGTCTCTCTCTCTCTCTGTCTCTCTCTCTCTCTGTCTCTCTCTCTCTCTGTCTCTCTCTCTCTCTGTCTCTCTCTCTCTCTGTCTCTCTCTCTCTCTGTCTCTCTCTCTCTCTGTCTCTCTCTCTCTCTGTCTCTCTCTCTCTCTGTCTCTCTCTCTCTCTGTCTCTCTCTCTCTCTGTCTCTCTCTCTCTCTGTCTCTCTCTCTCTCTGTCTCTCTCTCTCTCTGTCTCTCTCTCTCTCTGTCTCTCTCTCTCTCTGTCTCTCTCTCTCTCTGTCTCTCTCTCTCTCTGTCTCTCTCTCTCTCTGTCTCTCTCTCTCTCTGTCTCTCTCTCTCTCTGTCTCTCTCTCTCTCTGTCTCTCTCTCTCTCTGTCTCTCTCTCTCTCTGTCTCTCTCTCTCTCTGTCTCTCTCTCTCTCTGTCTCTCTCTCTCTCTGTCTCTCTCTCTCTCTGTCTCTCTCTCTCTCTGTCTCTCTCTCTCTCTGTCTCTCTCTCTCTCTGTCTCTCTCTCTCTCTGTCTCTCTCTCTCTCTGTCTCTCTCTCTCTCTGTCTCTCTCTCTCTCTGTCTCTCTCTCTCTCTGTCTCTCTCTCTCTCTGTCTCTCTCTCTCTCTGTCTCTCTCTCTCTCTGTCTCTCTCTCTCTCTGTCTCTCTCTCTCTCTGTCTCTCTCTCTCTCTGTCTCTCTCTCTCTCTGTCTCTCTCTCTCTCTGTCTCTCTCTCTCTCTGTCTCTCTCTCTCTCTGTCTCTCTCTCTCTCTGTCTCTCTCTCTCTCTGTCTCTCTCTCTCTCTGTCTCTCTCTCTCTCTGTCTCTCTCTCTCTCTGTCTCTCTCTCTCTCTGTCTCTCTCTCTCTCTGTCTCTCTCTCTCTCTGTCTCTCTCTCTCTCTGTCTCTCTCTCTCTCTGTCTCTCTCTCTCTCTGTCTCTCTCTCTCTCTGTCTCTCTCTCTCTCTGTCTCTCTCTCTCTCTGTCTCTCTCTCTCTCTGTCTCTCTCTCTCTCTGTCTCTCTCTCTCTCTGTCTCTCTCTCTCTCTGTCTCTCTCTCTCTCTGTCTCTCTCTCTCTCTGTCTCTCTCTCTCTCTGTCTCTCTCTCTCTCTGTCTCTCTCTCTCTCTGTCTCTCTCTCTCTCTGTCTCTCTCTCTCTCTGTCTCTCTCTCTCTCTGTCTCTCTCTCTCTCTGTCTCTCTCTCTCTCTGTCTCTCTCTCTCTCTGTCTCTCTCTCTCTCTGTCTCTCTCTCTCTCTGTCTCTCTCTCTCTCTGTCTCTCTCTCTCTCTGTCTCTCTCTCTCTCTGTCTCTCTCTCTCTCTGTCTCTCTCTCTCTCTGTCTCTCTCTCTCTCTGTCTCTCTCTCTCTCTGTCTCTCTCTCTCTCTGTCTCTCTCTCTCTCTGTCTCTCTCTCTCTCTGGGGCATAGTGGAGAGGGGTGGGGACTTGAGGGGGTGGGGCGAGGCCTGTCGGTGTCTGACTTGGAGAGGGGGTGGGGCCTGGTGGAGAAGGGGTGGGGCCTGGTGGAGAGGGGGCGTGGCCTGTCAGGATGGGGGCGGGGCCTCCTGATGCTGGTGCTGACCTTGCGTCCTCTCTGCCTTGACCCCCGCGCCCCCAAAAGCCGGAGCTTTGACGACCCGTTGGCTGACGACATGCGCTCCGAGCACGACGCCTACTACTGGGCACCGCTGGCCCAGCAGGAGCGGGCGGGCAGCATGGCCAGCCTCCACAGCGGCCGGAAGGAGCCCATGGCCTGGCGCCAACCGGAGCTGCCCGAGGTCATCGCCATGCTCAACTACAAGCTGGACGCGGTCAAGGCCAACGCCGCGGCCTACCTGCAGCACCTGTCTTACCGCAACGACAAGCTGAAGACCGAGGTGCGGCGCCTGAAGGGGATCCCCGTTCTCGTCGAGATGTTGGACCACCCCAAGAAGGAGGTCCACCACGCGGCCTGCGGGGCCCTCAAGAACATCGCCTACGGCCGAGACGCTGACAACAAGAAGGCCATCAAGAACTGCGACGGGGTCCCCTCCCTGGTCCGTCTCCTGCGGAAGGCCCGAGACATGGACCTCAACGAGGTCATCACAGGTAGGTAGGCCCGGGCGGAACGGGGGGTTCGGCAGCGTCCCTGGGCCCACAGGACAGGAGGTTGCCGTCCGCCAATGGGTTCTTTGGGAGTTGGGCGCCTCACTGTCCGATGAGATCGGGAGCCATTCCCTTCACGGGGCGGGGGTGTCGCTACGCCAGGGTTTACTCTAATTGCCCCAGAGGGCAGTGAGGAGTCAGTCAGGGGAGCCTGGGGTGACCCCCTCCCTTTGCTGCCCCACTCCCCCTGCTGCCCCACTCCCCCTGCTGCCCCACACCCTCCGACAGTGCGGCCCTCCCTCGGCACTGACCCTCCGACAGTGCGGCCCTCCCTCGGCACTGACCCTCCGACAGTGCGGCCCTCCCTCGGCACTGACCCTCCGACAGTGCGGCCCTCCCTCGGCACTGACCCTCCGACAGTGCGGCCCTCCCTCGGCACTGACCCTCCGACAGTGCGGCCCTCCCTCGGCACTGACCCTCCGACAGTGCGGCCCTCCCTCGGCACTGACCCTCCGACAGTGCGGCCCTCCCTCGGCACTGACCCTCCGACAGTGCGGCCCTCCCTCGGCACTGACCCTCCGACAGTGCGGCCCTCCCTCGGCACTGACCCTCCGACAGTGCGGCCCTCCCTCGGCACTGACCCTCCGACAGTGCGGCCCTCCCTCGGCACTGACCCTCCGACAGTGCGGCCCTCCCTCGGCACTGACCCTCCGACAGTGCGGCCCTCCCTCGGCACTGACCCTCCGACAGTGCGGCCCTCCCTCGGCACTGACCCTCCGACAGTGCGGCCCTCCCTCGGCACTGACCCTCCGACAGTGCGGCCCTCCCTCGGCACTGACCCTCCGACAGTGCGGCCCTCCCTCGGCACTGACCCTCCGACAGTGCGGCCCTCCCTCGGCACTGACCCTCCGACAGTGCGGCCCTCCCTCGGCACTGACCCTCCGACAGTGCGGCCCTCCCTCGGCACTGACCCTCCGACAGTGCGGCCCTCCCTCGGCACTGACCCTCCGACAGTGCGGCCCTCCCTCGGCACTGACCCTCCGACAGTGCGGCCCTCCCTCGGCACTGACCCTCCGACAGTGCGGCCCTCCCTCGGCGCTGACCCTCCGACAGTGCGGCCCTCCCTCGGCGCTGACCCTCCGACAGTGCGGCCCTCCCTCGGCGCTGACCCTCCGACAGTGCGGCCCTCCCTCGGCGCTGACCCTCCGACAGTGCGGCCCTCCCTCGGCGCTGACCCTCCGACAGTGCGGCCCTCCCTCGGCGCTGACCCTCCGACAGTGCGGCCCTCCCTCGGCGCTGACCCTCCGACAGTGCGGCCCTCCCTCGGCGCTGACCCTCCGACAGTGCGGCCCTCCCTCGGCGCTGACCCTCCGACAGTGCGGCCCTCCCTCGGCACTGACCCTCCGGCAGTGCGGCCCTCCCTCGGCACTGACCCTCCGGCAGTGCGGCCCTCCCTCGGCACTGACCCTCCGGCAGTGCGGCCCTCCCTCGGCACTGACCCTCCGGCAGTGCGGCCCTCCCTCGGCACTGACCCTCCGGCAGTGCGGCCCTCCCTCGGCGCTGACCCTCCGACAGTGCGGCCCTCCCTCGGCACTGACCCTCCGACAGTGCGGCCCTCCCTCGGCACTGACCCTCCGACAGTGCGGCCCTCCCTCGGCACTGACCCACACCTGTTCTCTCTCCTTGAGCAGGCTGTCAGCCTCCCCCTCTTGTGTGTTGTCTTGTCTCTGACTCTCTCTCACTCTCTTGTCTCTGTGTCCCAGGAACCCTGTGGAATCTCTCCTCCCATGACGCGGTGAAGATGGAGATAGTTGACCATGCCGTCCCTGCCCTGTGTGATGAGGTCATTATTCCACATTCCGGCTGGGATCAGGAGCCCAATGAGGACTCCAAACCCCGGCATGTGGAGTGGCATGGAGTGCTCACCAACACCGCTGGCTGTCTCAGGTAGGCCGGATCCTCGGGTAGGCCCGGAGCCTGGAAACCGGAACCTCGGGTAGGCCAGAGGGCCTGCAACCCGGATCCTCGGGTAGGCCCGGGGCCCGCTAACCCGAACCTCGGGTAGGCCCGGAGCCTGCAAACCGCATCCTCGGGTAGGCCCGGGGCCTGCAAACCCGAACCTCGGGTAGGCCCGGAGCCTGCAAACCGCATCCTCGGGTAGGCCCGGGGGCCCGCAAACCCGAACCTCGGGTAGGCCAGAGGGCCTGCAAGCTGGATCCTCGGATAGGCCCGGGGCCTGCGACCCGCACCCTCGGGCAGGCCCGGGGGGGCCCGCGACCCGCACCCTCGGGCAGGCCCGGGGCCCACTCCGTCTGCCCTCCAGGCGGGTTACAGCAGGCACACAACTCCACCCCCACCAAAAGGTCCAGACCCTGTCATTGACCCTGTTGGTGAGGTTCGACAGTCCCTGTTCCGTCCACAGGCCGAGTTTCACCACAACCTGTGACTCCGGCACCAAGCCGAGGGTACACTCTCAGTCGCACACATTTAGCAGACTCGCCCTCGCTTTCTTTTCACTCTCTCTCCCTCTTTTGGCTCTCGCTCTCGGGTACCCCCTGAACCACACCCCACTGTTCATCGGGGGGCTCCTCATTGCTGGGGAAGCTGGGTTCGCTCAGCATGTGGAGGGGGTGCGAGGTGCCAAGCCCAGGCCACTCATTTGATTTCCCTCCCACCCCCTCCCCCCACACCCCCCACAGGAACGTCAGCTCAGAGAAGAAGGAAGCTCGTCAGAAACTGCGGGAATGCAGTGGATTGGTCGATTCCTTGATGCACATCGTCCAATCCGAGATCGACCAGAAGGACGTTGACAGCAAGGTCAGAGATCACGGGAGTGAAGGTTAAATTGGGAGGGTGGGGGAGGGTCAGTGCTGAGGGAGTGCCGTACTGTCGGAGGGTCAGTGCTGTGGGAGGGCCACACTGTCGGAGGGTCAGTGCTGAGGG
>NW_025214125.1:13544-14069 GCF_004010195.1 Chiloscyllium plagiosum | reverse complement strand
GGATCGGGGACGGTGTGTGGGCGGGATACGGGATCGGGGACGGTCTCTGGGCGGGATACGGGATCGGGGACGGTGTGTGGGCGGGATACGGGATCGGGGACGGTCTCTGGGAGGATTTCGGGATCGGGGACGGTGTGTGGGTGGGATACGGGATCGGGGACGGTCTCTGGGCGGGATACGGGATCGGGGACGGTGTGTGGGCGGGATACGGGATCGGGGACGGTCTCTGGGAGGATTTCGGGATCGGGGATGGTGTGTGGGTGGGATACGGGATCGGGGACGGTCTCTGGGCGGGATACGGGATCGGGGACGGTCTCTGGGAGGATTTCGGGATCGGGGACCGGTGTGTGGGAGGGATTCGGGATCGGGGACGGTCTCTGGGTGGGATACGGGATCGGGGACGGTGTGTGGGCGGGATACGGGATCGGGGACGGTCTCTGGGAGGATTTCGGGATCGGGGATGGTGTGTGGGTGGGATACGGGATCGGGGACGGTGTGTGGGCGGGATACGGGATCGGGGACGGT
>NW_025214125.1:11283-12729 GCF_004010195.1 Chiloscyllium plagiosum | reverse complement strand
ACGGTTTGTGGGTGGGATATGGGATCGGGGACGGTCTCTGGGAGGGATTCGGGATCGTGGACGGTGTGTGGGTGGGGTTTGGGATCGGGGACCGGTGTGTGGGAGGGTGTGCGTGATCGCTGACGTCCCTGTTTTACTGTTGTGTTTTCCGTCTGTTTGATAGTCTTGGGTTGGCCAAGCCTGCACAGCGCATGTTGACACCATGGGTCAGGGGTCGGCTTCTTTTGGCTGATGTCAGCCGTGGGTTATTCACTCTAACTTTCCCCTCGGCGATCGCTCTTCAATCCCACCGGCACTGGCATGGCGTGAAGTAATCTCGAGGAGACCCGGAGGCGACTGACCAGCCCCTGGTTACCGTCGGGCCGCGATCAGGCCCCATTTCCCGTGGGGAGAGACCGGGCCACAATCAGGCTTCACTTCCCGTGGGGAGAGACCGGGCCGCAATCAGGCCCCATTTCCCGTGGGGAGAGACCGGGCCACAATCAGGCCCCACTTCCCGTGGGGAGAGACCGGGCCGCGATCAGACCCCACTTCCCGTGGGGAGCGACCGGGCCACGTTCAGGCTTCAGTTCCTGTGGGTCGGCCTGGACTGTTCCCCTCTGAGTGAAGAAGGGGACGGTGAAGGCCTCGATTCACTCGGGGACGGGCCCCCCCCCCCCCCCACCTCAAGTGAATTTTCGGCAGTGGGTGGAAGGCTCAGGATACCGAGAGAAGGTGTTGGGCAAAACTCCGAGGAAGGAGCACAGCTCCAGCCGAGAACATTCCTGGAAACCCTCGCCTAATGTGGGACAAGGGCTGGAACCTAAAAACCCGGCCTGACTCTCGGGAGTAAAAATTACGGGGAGCCGTTGGGCGGTTGCTGATCTGTGCCTGGTCAGGTTTGGTCACCCCGATAGGCCGCTGCCGCTTGGACTTTAATGAGTTGCTAATTTTGATCTCCATCTCTCTCTCTCTGCCTCTTGTTGTGTCCATTCCAATCTCTCTTTCGCTCGCTCGCTCGCTCTCTCTCTGCCTCCTGTCACCCTCCTTCCTGCTGCTTTTCCAGAGGACTGGTTCACGAGAGGTGAGTGTGGAACGTGCCCGTCTCAGTGCCCTCTGCCTCTTACAAGGCTTTCTCCCCCCCCCCCCCCCCCCCCCACAGCACTTTGCTTCACTGGTGCCTGTGTGTGATCTGGGCTTCCGCTGCGCAAGGCCAAGCTGTCGCGGCGTTCCGAGCTGCGGGGGCACGGTGGGCGTGGGGGAATATCCGCAAACATTAACCGGGCAGGGCCTCTGATCGAGGGGCGGCCGCAATGGCAGGGCACGGCCGCTGAGGTTTCAGCGCGCCGCGGGGTCGGCAGAGGGTCCCACATGGAGACGGGCGCAGAGGTTCAGGGGGGGAATTCCAGACCGGAGGGTATTTGCACACCCCCCCCCCCCCCCCCACCGGGTGGCAGAGTCGTTACA
>NW_025214125.1:5910-8095 GCF_004010195.1 Chiloscyllium plagiosum | reverse complement strand
AATCCACCCTAACCTACACATCCCTGAACACTATGGGACAATTTAGCACGGCCAATCCACCCTAACCTACACATCCCTGAACACTATGGGACAATTTAGCACGGCCAATCCACACTAACCTACACGTCGCTGAACACTGTGGGACAATTTAGCACGGCCAATCCACACTAACCTACACGTCGCTGAACACTATGGGGCAATTTAGCACGGCCAATCCACCCTAACCTACACATCCCTGAACACTGTGTGACAATTTAGCACGACCAATTCACCGTAACCTACACATCCCTGAACACTATGGGACAATTTAGCACGGCCAATCCCCCCTAACCTACACATCCCTGAACACTATGGGACAATTTAGCACGGCCAATCCACCCTAACCTACACATCCCTGAACACTATGGGACAATTTAGCACGGCCAATCCACCCTAACCTACACATCCCTGAACACAATGGGAGAATTTAACACGGCCAATCCCCCCTAACCTACACATCCCTGAACACTATGGGACAATTTAGCACGGCCAATCCACCCTAACCTACACATCCCTGAACACTGTGGGACAATTTAGCATGGTCAATCCACCCTGTACTGCACACCTTTGGACTGTGGGAGGAAACCGGAGCACCCGGAGGAGACCCACGCAGACCCGGGGAGAATGTCTGTGTGGAGTTTGCACAATCCCTCCGAGGGGGGATCGAACCCGGGTCCCTGGCGCCACCAGGCCACCCCAATCTTGTACGATTGTGATGGCCCTCATACTCTATCCCCCACATTACCGGAGAGTCATGGATGGTGGGAACGCGTGTGCGCTGGTGAAGGCTGTCAGTATGTGAGCTCTTTTACAGATTGTCCCCTCCTCCCTTCCCCCGACAGGTTACGAGCTGCTCTATCAGCCTGAGGTCGTCCGTCTGTACCTCTCGCTAATGAAGGAGTCGAAGAACCCTGCGGTCCTTGAAGCAGTGGCTGGAGCTCTGCAGAATCTCTGCGCTGGCCGTTGGACGGTGAGTGTTCCTTCGCTGCACTGGCCCTGTGCTTGTTGGAAAGGTGCCCCAGGTCACCGTCCAACTTTGCCAACACCAAACATTCCCACACTGCCTGGGCCCAGTACTTACTGCCCCCTGTCCCTAGTTGTACCCGCGTTGTGCGTGGGTGGCACTCGCTGGGCCCAGTATTTACTTCCCCATCCCTAGTTACCCCCCGCCTTGAGAAGGTGGTGGGGGGTGAGCGTCCATCTTGACCCGCTGCAGTCCATGTGCTGTTGGTAGACCCACAATGCCCCTGAGGGAGGGAATTCCGGGATTCTGACCCTGAAGGGAACGGCGATATATTTCCGAGTCGGGATAGGGAGTGTCTCGAAGGGGAACTTGCAGGGAGGGGGGGTGGTGTTCCCATGTACCTGCTGCCCGTGCAATTTAGCACGGCCAACCCACCCTAACCTGCACATCCCTGAACACTATGGGACAATTTAGCACGGCCAATCCACCCTAACCTACACATCCCTGAACACTATGGGACAATTAAGCACGGCCAATCCACCCTAACCTACACATCCCTGAACACTATGGGACAATTTAGCACGGCCAACACACCATAACCTGCACATCCCTGAACACTATGGGACAATTTAGCACGGCCAACACACCATAACCTGCACATCCCTGAACACTATGGGACAATTTAGCACGGCCAACACACCATAACCTGCACATCCCTGAACACTATGGGACAATTTAGCACGGCCAACACACCATAACCTGCACATCCCTGAACACTATGGGACAATTTAGCACGGCCAACCCACCCTAACCTACACATCCCTGAACACTATGGGACAATTTAGCACGGCCAACCCACCCTAACCTACACATCCCTGAACACTATGGGACAATTTAGCACGGCCAACCCACCCTAACCTACACATCCCTGAACACTATGGGACAATTTAGCACGGCCAACCCACCCTAACCTACACATCCCTGAACACTATGGGACAATTTAGCACGGCCAACCCACCCTAACCTACACATCCCTGAACACTATGGGACAATTTAGCACGGCCAACCCACCCTAACCTACACATCCCTGAACACTATGGGACAATTTAGCACGGCCAATCCACACTAACCTACACATCCCTGAACACTATGGGACAATTTAGCACGGCCAAACCACCCTAA
>NW_025214125.1:0-5755 GCF_004010195.1 Chiloscyllium plagiosum | reverse complement strand
CTTTTATATCTTTCCCCTCTCACCCTAAACCTATGCCCCTTCTAGTTCTGGACTCCCCCACCCCAGGGAAAAGACTTTGTCTATTTACCCTATCCATGCCCCTCATGATTTTATAAACCTCTATAAGGTCACCCCTCAGCCTCCGACGCTCCAGGGAAAACAGCCCCAGCCTGTTCAGCCTCTCCCTGTAGCTCAGACCCTCCAACCCTGGCAACCTCCTTGTAAATCGTTTCTGCAGTCTCCAGTTTAATACCGTCCTTCCTATAACAGGGAGACCAGAATGGTTTGCCATACTCCAAATGTGGCCTAACCAATGTCTTGTATGTTACATAACGTCCCAACTGCTGTACTCAACGCACTAACCAATGAAGATGGGCGTGCCAAACTCCTCCATCACCGCCCTGTCTGCCTGACCCCTGATGTGCTTCTGTTTAACAACACTCTCCAAGGCCCCACCATTAAGTCCCTTACCAAAACACAGCACCTCCACATTTATCTAAATTAAACTCCATCCGCCACTCCGCGGCCCACAGATTCATCTGATCAATTTATTCCCTCCCATTGTACACAATACCATTGGATCAAACTCCCTCCCATTGTACACAATCCCAATGGATCAATCCCCTTCCCATTGTACACAATCCCAATGGATCAATCCCCTTCCCATTGTACACAATCCTAATGGATCAATCCCCTTCCCATTGTATACAATCCCAATGGATCAACCTCCCTCCCATTGTACACATCCCAGTGGATCAATCCCCTTCCCATTGTACACCATCCCAATGGATCAATCCCCTTCCCACTGTACACAATCCCAATGGATCAATCTCCTTCCCACTGTACACATCCCAATGGATCAATCCCCTTCCCATTGTACACAATCCCAATGGATCAATCCCTTCCCACTGTACACAATACCAATGGATCAATCCCCTTCCCATTGTACACAATCCCAATGGATCAACCTCCTTCCCACTGTACACAATACCAATGGATCAATCCCCTTCCCATTGTACACATCCCAATGGATCAACCTCCCTCCCATTGTACACAATCCCAATGGATCAATCACCTTCCCATTGTATACAATCCCAATGGATCAATCCCCTTCCCATTGTACACAATCCCAATGGATCAATCCCCTTCCCATTGTATACAATCCCAATGGATGTACACCCGTCCCATTGTACACAATCCCAATGGATCAATCCCCTTCCCACTGTACACAATACCAATGGATCAATCCCCTTCCCACTCTACACAATCCCAAAGGATCAACCTCCCTCCCATCGTACACATCCCAATGGATCAAACCCCCTCCCATTGTACACAATCCCAATGGATCAACCTCCCTCCCATTGTCCATATCCCAGTGGATCAATCCCCTTCCCATTGTATACAATCCCAATGGATCAATCCCCTTCATATTGTACACAACCCCAATGGATCAATCCCCTTCCCATTGTACACAATCCCAAAGGATCAATCCCCTTCCCATTGTACACATCCCAATGGATCAATCCCCTTCCCACTGTACACAATCCCAAAGGATCAACCTCCCTCCCATCGTACACATCCCAATGGATCAAACCCCCTCCCATTGTGCACAATCCCAATGGATCAATCTCCCTCCCATTGTACACATCCCAGTGGATCAATCCCCTTCCCATTGTCCACATCCCAGTGGATCAATCCCCTTCCCATTGTATACAATCCCAGTGGATGTACCCCCTTTCCATTGTACACAATCCCAATGAATCAATCCTCTTCCCACTGTACACAATCCCAATGGATCACTCTCCCTCCCATTGTACACAATCCCAATGGATCAACCTCCCTCCCATTGTACACAATCCCAATGGATCAATCCCCTTCCCACTGTACACAATCCCAATGGATCAATCTCCCTCCCATTGCACACAATCCCAATGGATGTACCCCCTTCCCATTCCTTCCCATTGTGCACAATCCCAATGGATCAAACCCTCTCCCATTGTGGCCAATCCCACTGGATGTACCCCCTTCCCATTCCCCTGCACAGTTCACCGTAAACCCCTCCTGATTTTGGTATTGTCTGCTGCCCGTACCTCGGGTGTTTGGTGACGATGAGGATATTGGAGATGGAACCGGGAGGGCTCTCTGGGCACTGAGGGGTTGGGCGAGCGGACAGGAGGTTGCTGGGTAGCCGGTGTCAAGTGTGTTGACCTTTTTGCCCCCCCGTCTCCCTGCAGTATGGCCGCTACATCCGACTGACGGTGCGGCAGGAGAAAGGCCTGTCCTGTATCGCCGAGCGCCTCACGCACGAGAATGACCGCGTGGTCAAGGCAGTGTCCGGAGCGCTTCGTAACCTGTCTCTTGACGCCCGGAACAAGGAACTGATTGGTGAGTCCGCGACGTCCTTTCCAGACCGCTCCCTCCCTCCCCCAAAAAAAACAATGTTTTGTGTTTGGATTGGACCAGACGGTGGAACTAAGAATCCTGCAGGGAGTAACTCCCCTCCTGACTCTCCCCCCGAAGCCTGTCCCACCATCTACAAGGCACGGGTCAGGAGGGTGAGGGAATACTCCCCCCTTGCCCCTGGATGGGGGCAGCTCCAACAACACTCGAGAAGCTCGACCTCATCCAGGGACAAAGCAGCCCCCCCTCCACACCCACAACACCCCCTCCCTCCCTCCCCCCCCACCGACGCTCAGTAGCAGCAGGGTGGGCCATCTACAAGGGGCACTGCAGAAACTCACCAAAGACCCTCAGGCAGCACCTTCCCCCAAACCCACGGCCCCCACTCCCACCCAGAAGGACAAGGAGGGGGGGCAGCGGGTACATGGGAACACCACCCCCCCCCACCCTCCACTCCACACATAACCTAGTCTGTCGACAACTACCCAACCCTCCCATCAAAGACAATCCCTCTCGATCCCTAATCGTCCCAACAAAGGCCATCAGTCTAGACTGCTATTTCCCCCATTTTTAAGACCATCTCTCTCAACCCCGGACCCTCCCATCAAAGACAATCCCTCTCGATCCCTAATCGTCCCAACAAAGGCCATCAGTCTAGACTGCTATTTCCCCCATTTTTAAGACCATCTCTCTCAACCCCGGACCCTCCCATCAAAGACAATCCCTCTCGATCCCTAATCGTCCCAACAAAGGCCATCAGTCTAGACTGCTATTTCCCCCATTTTTAAGACCATCTCTCTCAACCCCGGACCCTCCCATCAAAGACAATCCCTCTCGATCCCTAATCGTCCCAACAAAGGCCATCAGTCTAGACTGCTATTTCCCCCATTTTTAAGACCATCTCGACAACTACCCAACCCTCCCATCAAAGACAATCCCTCTCGATCCCTAATCGTCCCAACAAAGGCCATCAGTCTAGACTGCTATTTCCCCCATTTTTAAGACCATCTCTCTCAACCCCGGACCCTCCCATCAAAGACAATCCCTCACCGTCCCCAAGCTCTGCTTGTGAACGGCCCACCCGGCTCTCTACGGTAGATGTAGCGCCTAATCTGAGTTTTGTTGCTTCCCCTCTATTTCCAGGGAAACATGCGATGCCCAATCTAATTTTCAATTTGCCATCGAGCCAGCAGTCCACTCCTGCTCGGAATGACGACACCGTTGTGTCGATACTCCAGACCATCAACGAGGTGGTCATTGGCAACGTGGACGCAGCCAAGAAACTCCGGGAGCTGCAGGGCGTTGAGAAGCTGGTGTTGATGAACAAGTCGAGGTAAGGCTGCCTCATATAAGGTTTCTCATCAAATATCAGCAAGGCCTATTCCCTCCCACTGTACGCAATCCCAATGGATCAAACCCCTTCCCCGTTCCCTCCCACTGTACACAATCCTCGTGGATCAAACCACTTTCCCATTCCCTTCCACTGTACACAATCCCAATGGATCACACTCCATTCCCATTTCCCTCCCACTGTACGCAATAAATGGATCACACCCCTTCCCATTCCCTCCCACTGTACACAACTCCAATGGATCAAACCCCTTTCCATTTCCCTCCCACTGTACATAATCCCAATGGATCAAACCCCATTCCCATTCCCTCCCACTGTACACAATCCTAGTGGATCAAACCCATTCCCCATTCCCTCCCACTGTACACAATCCCAATGGATCACACCCCTTCCCATTTCCCTCCCACTGTACACAACTCCAATGGATCAAACCCCTTCCCATTTCCCTCCCACTGTACATAATCCCAATGGATCACACCCCTTCCCCATTCCCTCCCATTGTACACAATCCCAATGGATCACACCCCTTCCCATTCCCTCCCACTGTACACAACTCCAATGGATCAAACCCCTTCCCATTCCCTCCCACTGTACATAATCCCAATGGATCACACCCCTTCCCCGTTCCCTCCCACTGTACCCCATCCAAATGGATCAAACCCCTTTCCCATTTCCCTCCCACTGTACCCCATCCAAATGGATCCAGCCCCCGTCCTGAGGAACACAAGGGGGTGCCCGGCTGCTGAATGTTCCCAGACGCTGGCCAACCTTGTGTGTTGTTGCTGTGTCCAGCAGCCGCTCCGAGAGGGAGATCAAGGCCGTGGGGACCGTGCTACAGACACTGTGGGGGTACAAGGAGCTCCGCAAACAACTGGAAAAGGACGGCTGGAAAAAGGCTGACTTCCAGGTAAAGGCCGGAGCGTTCCCAGGTTGGGGCACACCGTGAGTGACTTTGGCCCGTGTGGCAAGGGTTAGGGCTGTTCTATCCAGCACCAGGAAGGCCATCGGCAGGGGTGGGAGAACAGCAATATTTTCCCAGACAGATTCCCGGGAGGGCAGGACTGACGTAGGGAGAGAGACCGGATCGGTTTGGATTATGTTCCCTGGGGTTGAGCAGGATGGGGGAGTGGGCATCTCATAGAAACCTATAAAACTCCGACAGGACTCGACAGGGGAAACGCGGGAAAGATGTTCCTCATGAGTGGGGTGGGGGGTGTGGTTCCCAGAACCACAGGGTGGGGTTTGGAGGAATTTTGGGGGGTGGGGGGGAGGTCATTGCCTGAAATACTGGGCAGGACTGAGATGGGGGAAGAGATGTCTTCACCCACAGAGTGGGGAGCCTGTGGGATTCTCCCTTCTCAGAAGGCAGTTGAGGGCAAAACATGGCTTTCAGGAAGGAGTTACTTTCCGTTTTTTGGAGCTAAAGGGTGTGGGGGAAGAAAGCAGCGTCGGCCATGGTCTCGTTGAGCGATGGAGACGGCTCAGTGGGCCCAATGGCCGTCTCACACCCCTCTTCTCCAAGTCTTGGCGGAAGTCTTCAAAGCCCTGCAGGGGCGAGTGGGGGCGTTGTTGTTCCCGGTGTCAGGAGGGGGGTGGGTTGAAGAGAATTGGGGGTGGGGGTTGGCAGGAATCGGAGGGACCGGGCGCCATTTTGGACTGGGTTAGCAGTTGCGATCTGATAGGAGTGACGGGAGCAGACTTAATGGGGGACACTCCCAAAAGGTAGTGTGAAGGAAAGAAGGGGGCGTGGGGGAGGAGGGGAATGGGGGCTGATACAGTCGGCTCATCCACAGGAGCGGGCTGAATGGCCAACCCGCCTGCTGTCATCCCCCACCCCCACCCAACCGCCATCGCTCTCTCCCAGTCTGACGCCTTCAACCACCAACCCCCCCAACCCCCTGTTCTTCGGCAGGTCACCAGCACCAACCGTGGAGTGTCGGGAAACGCCTACGACGACAGCACACTGCCCCTGATCGAGAAAGACCAGCGAGGAGGTGAGGGTGG
>NW_025214124.1:29325-39338 GCF_004010195.1 Chiloscyllium plagiosum | reverse complement strand
TGCAGAATACACAGGAAAATACAACACAGTCATTGACAGTGCAATTAATACTTCTGTTGCTGATTTATGTCTGACATTTTTATATGAACTACATCAGGCTTGTCAGACTTAGCAATGCTCAATCAAGTTACACTTTCAAATATTAACTTGTTACTGATTTGAATTGACTTTATGTCTTTAGTTGCACAAGCCCCACAATATCACTGGGTATTACTGTGTGATTTGTGGATCTTCCTCCATGAAGACAGATGCATAGTAACTGATTATTTTCTTGACGATTTCCCTATTCTTCACAATAAAGTCTCCTCTCCTGATTACAAATTTCCATATTTGACCTTGCTTTTATTTTATTTCCTTTGAAATACAGATTGTAGATTTATGCAGTGTTTTTGTTCCTTTTGTTAGCATTCATGCTCTCTTTCTGATTTCCTGATCAATTTCAAGGCCCTCGTTTCTGGATCGTGAATTTCTGAAAATTCTCAGGTTTCCACAATGACTGAAATTCTTCTGAAGCCACTTCCTATGATTAATACATTTTCGAATTTGTCATGTTAAACATCAATGTGTCACTTTTCCTTTCTTTAGTGTTTGTACCTGAAAGAAATAGACGTATTTTTCAGACTTTGTATTTGTATGAATCTCCTGGTCTGACCAGATATATTCAGGAACATTGCAGGAGGAAAGGGAAGTAATTGCGGGAGCCCTGGCTGATAGTTTTGCATCATCGCTGATCAACGGGTGAGGTCCCGGAGGACTGGAAGGTAGCGAAACCTGTGCCCTCTACTCAAGAAGGGTTACAAAGAAAAATCTGACAACTGTAGACCAGTAAACCTAAAATCTGTTTAGGTATCTTAATGGAAAAGGTTCTGAGAGATAAGATATACATGCATTTGGAAATACAGGGTGTGACTCGGAGTAAGAATAGAGTAGTGCTGGAAAAGCACAGCAGGTCAAGCAGCATTCGAGGAACAGGAAAATCAATGTTTCAGGCAAAAGCCCATCATCAAACTCAGCATGGCTTTGTGCATGGGAGATCATGGCTCACAAATTTGTTCGAATTCTTTGATGATATGACGAGCAACGTTGAGGAGGGCAGGGTGGTATACGTAGTCTATATGAGTTCCAGTAAGGCCTTCAATAAGGGGTTCCACATGGTATGCTACTCTGGAGGGTTAGAGTGCATGAAATTTAGTAGGAGATGCCAAATTATATACAAAATTGTCTTGATGGTAGGAAGCAGAGGGTTATTGTGGAAGGATGCTTGTCAGACTGGAGGCCTGTGACGAGTGGAATGCCTCACGGGTTGCTGCTGCGACCACTACATATTACATATATCTATGATTTAGATGAGAATGTATAGGCATGATTTGTAAGTTTGAAGATGACACGAAAATAAGCAGCATCATGGAGAGTGAAATTTCAGAAAATACAGCAGTATCTTGATCAGCTGTAGAAATGGCTGAGAAATGGCAAATGGATTTTAATATAGATCAGTGTAAGTTCTTGCATTTTAGAAAGTCAAATCAAGGTTGGAGTTTCATGGTGAATGGTTGGGTCCTAAGGAGTACAGTGGAACAGAGGGTCCTTGGAATTCAGGTGCATGGTTCTCTGAAAGTTGATTCAGAGGTAGATAGGGCAGTGAAGAAAGCTTTTGGCACACTGGCCTTCATCAGTGTACATCACTAATTATGTAAATTAGGGAGTTACGTTGCAATTATACAGGATGCTGGTGAGACCATACTGGGAGCGTTATGTTCAGTTGTGTTCACTTTGCAATGGGAAGGATGATATTAAACTGGAAAGAGTGCAGAAGAAATTTACAAGAATGTTGCAAATGACTCAATGGTCTGAGTTATTTGGAGAGGTTGGACAAGCGAGGACTTTTTACTTTAGATGTATGAGGCTGAAGGGGAATCTGATAGAAGTGTAGAAGATCATGGGAGGGATGGACAGAGTGAATGCACTCAGTTTTTTTTTTCTCCCAGGGTGAGGCAATCACGGACAAGACGACATCAATTTAAGGTCAGAGGGGAAACAATAAAAGGGAACCTGAGGATCAACTGCTTTTCACACAGGGGTGATACGCATATGGAATGATGTGCCAGCGGAAGAGGTTGAGGCGGGAACATTTGCAACATTTAAAAGGCATTTGGACAAATACACGGACCGGAAAGGGTTAGAAAAATACAGGGCAATGGGGTTAGGGTGGATGGACATTTTGGTCGGAATGGACCAGTTTGGGCCGAAGGGCCTGTCTCCGTGCTGTCCGACTCTATGACTCTAACAACCATTGCTTGTGTACTACTGAATGTTATGTTGTACTTTCCCAATTCACTGGAGTGAACCTGACCCTCCAGGCTACCATGATGTTTGACAGAATACTCAAGCATTCTATTTTATATGCAGACACCGTGTAAAATGCACCTTATTAATGTCACTATTCCTTAAAAGCTGTTTCAGAGCAAGGTTATTAATTCATCCTTCTGGTCACACAACACCAAATCCAAAGTAACCTGCTCTCTAGTTTGCTTCACAACATACTCTTCAACCCACCTCATATGCACTTATCGAATTTACCTTTCACAGCGGGAGCAGTCACTTAGTTAATGCAGTTTAGACGCAACTTGAGACTAACCAACAAAACTGCAGTATCCATGATACTTGCATATCTAATTTCCAGAGCATATGATGCTCAGATTTCCTGCAACCGTTTTGCTTTCGATATATAACACACCAATATTTGCATCTCCTTGCTATTTGTAAGCTCTAGCTAAACTGATTCTGTGGAATCTGAGGGTCAGCTCTGTGTCATTATTAATGAGAGATTTGGACAAGACATTCAGGGAGGCTCACCTCGACACTGAGATGATCTGAAGAAATACAGGACAAGCATCAATAACCTACCCACTCTGTCAGGATAAAGGTCACCATATTCTCTCTGCTCCCTCACACTCACTGTGTATCTGTTATAGCACCTACCCCCAGATAATCCGCATGCTCTATTTTCAAATAAGGCTCAGGCAGTACCACTCTCACTATTGAATTCAGCAACTTCCTTCCCACACTTTCTCTGTCACCTACGCAATACACCCCACACTAATAACACTATCGACTGACTCATTCCGGACACCTCACAACTAGCACCAGCCCCACCAACACCAGCACTAACTGCAGGGCCACCCACCCCTGCCCTCACTCCCTCCCTCCCTTTCTCTCATTCCAAGAGAAACAGCCTGGAATAGGACATAAATGGCCAAGCCAGGGAAAAGACTTTGTCTATTTATCCTATCCATGCCCCTCAGTGAAGAATCAAGAGTTCCCAATATCCATTCCCTCAACCGCCCAACACCGCCATATGGGGAGGACTCTAGTACAAGATGGAGTGGACTGGGATAACTCGCGTGGAGTTCCTGAAACATCCATATCCCACTTACCGATTAAGGAGCAGTGCTCAGTGAAAGACAATTCTCACTTTAAACCCACTGGTAGTTCCAACGACAGTCCTTTCACTTCCCCCAAAAAATATAGATGCAGACACTGAAATACACAGAATTATTGGTAAACACCCCAACATACGAACAAACACAATACATACAAGGGGATAGGCAGACTCACACGTAGAAACGCACACAGACATATAGAGTCACACACAAATAGACACAAACACAGATACAACACACAGGCTGATACACAAAAAGACAGACGTAGACGCATAAATACACAGATGACAAGCAGATGGGGACACACACAGACACAATCACACACACGCAGACACGAGTGTCATTAAGACACAAATAGATAAGTTTTTGATTTATAAGGCGATCAAGGATTGTCGGAGGAATGCAGGAGAATGACGTTGAAGGACATATAAGAAATGATTGAATGGCATATCAGACTCTGCTATATTTTTCATGCTCATATGGTGTTATGCTATCAGGTACTCTCTTCCTGAGACAGCAACAGAGGCTGTGTTTGATACATATTCAATTCGAAAGGGTCAGTAGCAATGTGGGACAGGTTTGGAGTCTGCAATGGTTTATGTTTATTCCTAATTACTCTTTCCTTATTTCTGAAAATAGGTGGTGATTTGATGTTCAGTTTTAAAATAACAGGTCTCACAAAGAAATAAGGACGTCCCTTTCACTTTAGTGTTGTGCTACATGTGGTGTCCTCATCCTCAGTGAGCAGTGAAGAATTTTTTATAGAGTCGTAGTCACAGCGATATTCAGCATGGAAGCAGGCCTTTCGGTCCGACCCGTCCATGCCGATCAGATATCCCAACTCAATCTAGTCCCACCTGTCAGCATCCAGCCCATATCCCTCCAAACCGTAACTATTTATATATCTATCCAAATGCCTCTTAAATGTTACAGTTGTACCAGCCTTCACCACATCCTCTGGCAGCTCAGTTCATATAAGTACCACGGTCTGCGTGAAAACGTTGCCCCTTAGGTCTCTTTTATATCTTTCCCCTCTCACCCTAAACCTACGCCCTCTAGTTCTGGACTCCCTGACACCAGGGAAAAGACTTTGTCTATTTATCCTATCCATGCCCCTCATAATTTTGTAAACCTACATAAAGTCACCCCTCAGCTTCCGCCGCTCCAGGGAAAACAGCCACAGCCTGTTCAGCCTCTATATATCTCAAATCCTCCAACCCTGGCAACATCCTTGTAAATCTTTTCTGAACCCTTTCAAGCTTCACAACTTCTTTCCAATAGGTAGGAGACTAGAATTGCACGCAATATTCCAACAGTTGCCTTAGATTAGATGACTTACAGTGTGGAAACAGGCCCTTCGGCCCAACAAGTCCACACCGACCCGCCGAAGCGTAACCCACCCATACCCCTACATTTACCCCTTTACCTAACACTACGGGCAATTTAGCATGGCCAATTCACCTGACTTGCACATCTTTGGACTGTGGGAGGAAACCGGAGGCCCCGGAGGAAACCCACGCAGACACAGGGAGAACGTGCAAACTCCACACAGTCAGTCGCCTGAGGCGGGAATTGAACCCGGGTCTCTGGCGCTGCGAGGCAGCAGTGCTAACCACTGTGCCACCGTGCCGCCCACTAATGTACTGTCCAGCAGCAACATTACCTCCCTATTCCAGTACTCAATATTCTGAACAATAAAGGAAAGCATGCCAAACGCCTTCTTCACTATCCTATCTACCTGCGACCCCACTTTCAAAGAGCTGTGAACCTGCACTCCAAGGTCTCTTTATTCAGCAACACACCCGATGACCTTACCATTAATTGCATAAGTCTGAGCTTGACAGATCTTTGCTGGACAGTTCAGTCAATGTTTCTTGGGAACAGACAGGAGACGGATAGACAGACACACTCAGATCAGACATGAGCATTCTGAATGGTACAGCCAAATGGCCAACTGCTGCCCCTACGTCATGCGTTGTTCCTCAATTCAGCCCTCGGGGCTGTTACAGAGATATACTGCTCCCCTACCACGTGTATACAGGAGCAGACATGTAACCAATTCACTGAGTTGTGTAAATAATAATAGAATCATTGTATTGAGGCATTTCAATTCCAAACATTCATTAGGGCAGTGAATGTTTTTTTAAGAGGGGAAACATGCCTAGACATTTATTCCAAAGAACTTCTTATATCAGTATGTAGCAGATACCAAAATGGGTGCCAGAAGAGCAGTGAACGTGTAGGGCTAAACCCGAGAAAGTTAGTAGAAGAACAAAAATGGGGTTAACAAAAGCATTTGCAGGCAATAGTTTCAATAATCCAAAGACATTTTATCGGTTTATAAAGGGAAAGAAGTTAAGAAGAGAAACAATAGAGAGTATTAGGGCCCGAGGAAGCAGCCTGTGCACAGAGCCATAGAATATTTTAAACACGGATTACATATCGGTCTTCACTTTGGAGAAGCAGTTCCTGGATTCACTGTCAGTCTCTAATGGAGTGCTTTGAGCAAATTGACGCACAGGCTGAGGAAGAATTGGAAGTTTATGCAGGATAAAAAGCGGGCAAATCCCTAGATCCGGATGAACTGTACCTTAGCCTGATGTGGAAGATGAGGGAAGAGATTGCAGGCTCCTAAACTTTGCGTTTTTGATTTTGCATCTGGTCACAGAGGTGGTGTGATCGAATAGGACAGCATTTACCGTATGTTCAATTTCCACACAGTGTTATAAAAAAAGCCATGGGTTTAAAGATCACCAAGTCCCACATCAGTGGGAGCAAAACCACTGTAGAAAATTGTGAAGGCTGTTGAGGCTGGATCACTAAATATCTTCAAGGCTGAGGTGGACAGATTTTTAAACAAGTGTTAGGGGATAAATGCAGGAAAGTGGAATGGAGGGTTATCAGAATAAATATACGCTAACTAAAAGGAAAAGCAGTTCAAGGTATTCATAAATGCAGTACTATTAGGCAGAAAATGCCAGAGGACTGCGACAACGCGGATTGGATGTCAGGGGGAGTATTTGCTCCAACGCAGTCACCACGACCAGAAGGAAGACCTCAGTAAGGCACCTTCCAAGGTCAAGCAGTGACCTGCACTGACGAAAAGGTGTGTGTATGTGGTGTGAAGGTGTGCTTAAGACCCAATCACTACATCACTGTAGTGACTCCCTTCTTCCCTCGCCAAAACTAAATGTGGAGCGGTCCATAGATATGCTGTCAGGAGCAGAGTAGGTCGTCGTGCTTTGATTTGAGCGGTTTCAGTGAGCAGTAGCTCAGCAAACCTGATAAGTTCAGGTAAACTCCTTTTAACTCTAGACTTACAGCAGTCGAGATGGCAGTTAGGGCAGTCGCATGTTCTTCCTGCAGGATGTGGGAGTTAAGGGAGATTTCAATTTTTTGATGAGTACACGTGTGTGGGAAGTGCACCCAGCTGCAGGTCCTGGGAGACCGCGTTCAGGAGCTGGAGCTGGATGCACTCCCGATCATCCGAGATACTGAGAACTTCATATAAAAGGCTGGAGATTTTACAGAGAGGTGAATGCAAGTCTGGAGATGTCACAGAGATAGAAAAGCCAGGCCAGAAATCTTACAGAGAGAGGAAAGCAAGGCTGGAGATGTTACAGAGAGGGGAATGCAAGTCTGGAGACGTTACAGAGATAGAAAAGCAAGTCTGGTAATGTTACAGAGAGAGGAAAGCAAGGCTGGAGATGTTACAGAGATAGGAAAGCAAGGCTGGAGATGTTACAGAGATAGGAAAGCAAGGCTGGAGATATTACTGAGACAAGAATGTAAGGCTGGAGATAGGAAAGCATTGTGGTAATGTTAGACAGATAGGAAAGCAAGTCTGGAGACGTTACAGAGATAGGAATGCAAGGTTGGAGATGTTAATGTGATAGGAAAGCAAGGCTGGAGATGTCATAGAGAGAGGAAAGCAATGCTGGCGATGTTAATGAGATAGGAAAGCAAGGCTGGAGATGTTACAGAGAGTGGAAAGCAAGGTTGGAGATGTTAAAAAGACCTCTCCATTTCTATCTTGGGCGACCGAAACATCACAGACATTTACTATAAACCGACCGACTCCCACAGCTACCTAGATTGCACCTCCTCCCCCCCTGCCCCCTGTAAAAAACGCCATCCTATATTCCCAATTCCTTCGCCTTCCCCGCATCTGCTCCCAAGAGGACCAGTTCCAATACTGAACAACCCAGATGGCCTCCTTCTGCAAAGACCACAATTTCCCCTCAGACGAGGTTGGCGATTCCCTCCACCGCATCTCCTCCACTTCGCGCTCCTCGGCCTTTGAGCCCCGCCCCTCCAATCGCCACCAGCACAGAACCCCACTGGTCCTCTCCTACCACCCCACCAACCTCCACATACATCGGATCATCCGTCGTCATTTCCGCCACCTCCAAACAGACCCCAGCACCAAGGATATATTTCTCTCCCCTCCCCAATCAGCGTTCCGGAAAGACCACTCCCTGCGCGACTCCCTCGTCAGGTCCACATCTCCCATCAACCCAACCTCTACTCCCAGCACCTACCCCTGCAACCGCAAGAAATACAAAACTTGCGCCCACACCTCCCCCCTCACTTTCCTCCAAGGCCCCAAGAGATCCTTCCATATCCGTCACAAATTCCCCTGCATCTCCACACACATCAGTTACTGCATCCGCTGCACCCGATGTGGCCTCCTATACATTGGGGAGACAGGTCGCTTACTTGTGGAACATTTCAGAGACCTCATCTGGGACACCCGCACCAACCAACCCAACCACCCGGTGGCTGAACACTTTAACTCCCACTCCCAATCCGCCAAGGACATGCAGGTACTTGATCTGATCCATCACCAGACCATGGCAACACGACGCCTGGAGGAAGAGCGCGTCATCTTCCGCCGAGGAACACTCCAACTACAAGAGATGAATGCAGATTTCTCCAGCATCCTTATTTCCCCTCCCCCACCTTATCTCAGTCACAACCCTCGGACTCAACACCGCCATGTTGACCTGCAATATTCTTCCCGACATCTCCACCCCCATCCCTTCTCCGGCCTATCACCCTCACCTTAACCTCCTTCAACCTATCACATTCCCAACTCCCCACCCCGTGTCCCTCCTCCCTACCTTTTATCTTAGCCTGCTTGGCACACCCTCCTCATTCCTGAAGAAGGGCTTATGCCCGAAACGTCGGTTCTCCTGCTCCTTGGATGCTGCCTGACCTGCTGCGCCTTTCCAGCAACACATTTTTCAGCTCTGATCTCCAGCATCTGCAGTGCTCAATTTCTCCTCCGATGTTACATAGATAGGAAAGCAAGGCTGGAGATGTTAAACAGAGAGGAAAGCAAGTCAGGAGATGTTACAGCGATAGGAAAGCAAGTCAGGAGAGGTTACAGAGGTAGGAAAGCCAGGCTGGAGATGTTACAGAGAGGGGAAAGCAAGGCTGGTGATGTTACAGTGACAGGATAGCATTCATGTAATGTTGCAGAGATAGCAAAGCAAGGCTGGAGATGTTACAGAGATAGGAAATAAGTCAGGAGATGATACAGAGATAAGGAAAGGAAGGCTGGAGAGTTACAGAGAGAGGAATTCCAGGCTGGAGATGTTAAAGAGATAGGAAAGCAAGTTTGCAGATGTTACAGAGAGAGGAAAGCAAGGTTGTAGATGTTACAGAGAGAGGAAAGCAAGGCTGGAGATGGTTCAGATAGTGTAAAGCAAGGCCGGAGATGTTACAGAGATAGTAAAGCAAGGCCGGAAATGTTACAGAGATAGTAAAATGTTACAGAGAAAGCAAAGCAAGGCCGAAGATGCTACAGAGATAGGAAGGCAAGGCTGGAGATGCTACAGAGATATGAAGGCAAGGCTGGAGATGCTACAGAGATAGGAAGGCAAGGCTGGAGATGATACAGAGATAGGAAAGCAAGGTTAGAGATGGTACAGGGATAGGAAAGTAAGGCTGGAGACATTACAGGGAGAAGAAAGCAAGCCTGGAGATGTTACAGTGATAGGAAAGCATTGCTGGAGATGTTACCGAAAGAGAAAAGCAAGGCTGGGGAAGTTACAGAGATAGAAAAGCAAGGCGAGAGGTGTTACAGAGAGTGAATAGCAAGGCTGGATATATTACTGAGACAGGAAAGCAAAGCTGGAGATGTTACTGAGAGAGGGAAACAAGTCACGAGATGTTACAGAGATAGGAAAGCAAGTCTTGAGAGGTTACAGCGATAGGAAAGCAAGGCTGGAGATGCAAAAGAGATAGGAAAGCAAGGCTGGTGATGTTACAGTGACAGGAAAGTAAGGCTGGAGACGTTACAGAGATAGGAAATACATCAGGAGATGTTACATAGATAAGGAAAGCAGGTCTGGAGAGTTACAGAGATAGGAAAGCAAGGCCGGAGATGTTACCGAGATATGAAAGCAAGGCTGGAGATGATACACAGATAGTAAAGCAAGTTTGCAGATGTTACAGAGAGAGGAAAGCAAGGTTGTAGATGTTACAGAGAGAAGAAAGCAAAGCTGGAGATGTTACAGAGAGAGGAAAGCAAGGCTGGAGATGGTTCAGATAGTGGAAAGCAAGGCC
>NW_025214124.1:25283-29241 GCF_004010195.1 Chiloscyllium plagiosum | reverse complement strand
ATAGGAAAATAGGTCTGGAGATGTTGAGGAGTGTGAGGAAAGCAAGGCTGGACATGTTACAGAGAGTAAATAGCAAGGCTGGAGATGTCACAGAGAGAGGAAAGCAAGGCTAGAGATGTTACAGAGAGAGGAAAACAAGGCTGGAGATGTTACAGAGATATGAAAGCAAGGCTGGAGATGTTACAGAGATAAGAAAGCAAGTTTGCAGATATTACAGAGAGAGGAAAGCAAGGTTGGAGATGTTACAGAGAGTGGAAAGCAAGGATGGGGATGTTTCAGAGTGTGGAAAGCAAGTCTGGAGATGTTACAGAGAGGGGAAAGCAAGGCCGGAGATGTTACAGAGAGAGGAAAGCAAGGCTGGAGACGTTACAGAGACTGGAAAGCAAATCTGGAGATGTTACAGAGAGAGGGAAGCAAGGCTGGAGATGGTTCAGAAAGTGGAAAGCAAGTTTCCACATGTTACAGAGAGAGGAAAGGAAGGCGATAGATATTACAGAGATAGGAAAGCAAGTCTGGAGATGTTTCAGAGAGTGCAAAGCAATGCTGGAGGTGTTGCGGAGAGAGGAACGCAAAGCTGGAGATTGTACAGAGAGAGGAAAGCAAGGCCGGAGATGTTACAGAGATGGGAAAGGAAGGCTGGAGATGTTACAGAGATAGGAAAGCAAGGCTGGAGATGGTTCAGAGAGTGGAAAGCAAGGCTGCAGATGGTTCAGATAGTGGAAAGCAAGGCTGGAGATGGTTCAGATAGTGGAAAGCAAGGCTGGACATGTTACAGAGAGTAAATAGCAAGGCTGGAGAAAATTCTGAGACAGAAAAGCAAGTCAGGAGAGGTTACAGAGATAGGAATGCAAGGCTCGAGATGCGAAAGAGATTGGATTGCAAGGCTTCAGATGTTACGGAGAGAGGAAAGCAAGGCCAAAGATGCTACAGAGATAGGAAAGCATGGTTGGAGATGTTACAGAGATAGGAAAGCAAGGTTGGAGATGCGACAGAGAGAGGAACGCAAGGCGAGAGATGTTACAGAGATAGGAAAGCAAGTTTGCAGATGTTATAGAGAGAGGAAAGCAAGGCTAGAGATGTTACAGAGAGAGGAAAGCAAGCCTGGAGATGTTACAGAGAGGGGAATACAAGTGTGGAGATGTCACAGAGATAGAAAAGCAAATCTGGAGATGTTACGGAGATAGGAAAACAAGTCTGGAGACTTTACAGAGGTAGGACAGAAATGCTGGAGATGGTACAGAGAGAGGAAAGCAAGGCTGGAGATATTGCTGAGACAGGAATGCAAGGCTGGAGATGATACAGAGATAGGAAAGCATTCTGGTAATGTTACAGAGAAAGGAAAGTAATGCTGGAGATGTTACAGAGAGAGGAAAGCAAGGTTGGTGAGGTTAAAGAGATAGGAATGCAAGGCTAGAGATGTTAAAGAGATTGGAATGCAAGGCTGGATATGTGAATGTGACAGGAAAGCAAGGCTGGAGATGTTACGGAGAGAGAGGAGAGGAAGGCTGGTGATGTAACAGAGAGAGGAAAACAAGTCTGGAGTTGTTACAGAGATAGAAAGCAAGGCTGGAGATATTACAGAGAGGAAAGCAAGGCTGGAGATGTTACACAGAGAGGAAAGCAAGGCCGGAGATTGTACAGAGATAGGAAAGCAAGGCCGGAGATGTTGCAGTGATAGGAAAACAAGTTTGCAGATGTTACAGAGAGAGGAAAGCAAGACTGGAGATGTTACAGAGAGAGGAAAGCAAGGTTGGATATGTTACAGTGAGTGCAAAGCAAGGCTGGAGATGTAACAGAGATATGAAAGCAAGGCTGGAGATGTTACAGAGAGAGGAAAGCAAGGCTGGAGATGTTACAGCGAGAGGAAAGCAAGGCTGGAGATGGATCAGATAGTGGAAGGCAAGGCCGAAGATGTTAAAGAGATTGGAACGCAAGGCAGGAGATGTTATTGATAGAGGAAACCAAGGCTGGAGATATTACAGAGATGGGAAAGCAAGGCTGAAGAAGTTACACAGATAGGAAAATAAGTCTGGAGATGTTTAGGAGTGTGAGGAAAGCAAGGCTGGGCATGTTACAGAGAGTAAATAGCAAGGCTGGCGATTATTCTGAGACAGGAAAGTAAGTCATGAGAGGTTACTGAGATAGGGATGCAAGGCTGGAGATGTTAAAGAGATTGGATTGCAAAGTTTGAGATGTTAATGAGATAGGAAAGCAAGGCTGGACATGTTTACGGAGAGAGAGAAAAGGAAGGCTGGCGATGTTACACAGATATGAAAGCATGTCTGTACAGGTAACAAAGATAGGAATGCAAGGCTGGAGATGTTAATGAGATAGGAAAGCAAGATAGGAGATGTTATGGAGAGAGGGGAAAGCGAGGCTGGAGATGTTACAGTGATAGGGAAAGCAAGGCTAGAGTTGTTACAGAGATAGGAAAGCAATGCTAGAGATGCTACAGGGATAGGAAAGTAAGGCTGGAGACGTTACAGAGAGAGGAAAGCAAGCCTGGAGATGTCACAGTGATAGGAAAGCAAGGCTGGAGATGTTACAGACATTGGGAATGCCAGGCTGCAGATCGTAATGAGATAGGAAAGCAAGGTAGGAGATGTTACGGAGAGAGAGGAAAGCAAAGCTGGAGATGTTACAGAGAGTGGAAAGCAAGACTGGAGATGTTACATAGAGTGGAATGCAAGGCTGGAGATGTTACAAAGATAGGAAAGCAAGGCCCGAAGATGCTACAGAGATAGGAAAGCAAGGCTGGAGATGTTGCAGGGAGAGGAATTAAGTCAAAAGATGTAACAGATAAAGGAAAGCAAGTCTGGAGAGATTACGGAGATAGGAATGCCAGGCTGGAGATGTTAATGACATAGGAAAGCAGGGTAGGAGATTGTATGGAGAGAGAGGAAAGCAAGGCTGGAGATGATACAGAGATAGGAATGCAAGTCCGGAGATGTTACACAGATATGAAAGCAAGGCTGGAGATGTTACAGAGAGTGGAAAGCAAGGCTGGAGGTGTTACAGAGATAGGAATGCAAGGCCGGAGATGTTACAGAGATAGGAAGGCAAAGGCAGAGATGTTACAGAGAGAGGAAAGCAAGGCTGGAGATATTACAGAGATAGGAAAGCAAAGCCGGAGATGTTACAGAGAGAGGAAAGCAAGGCTGGGGATGTTACAGTGATATGAAAGCAAGGCTGGAGATGTGACAGACATAGGAAAGCAAGGGTAGAGATGTTTCAGAGATATGAAAACAAGTCTGGAGATGTTGCATAGAGAGGAAAGCAAGGCTGGAGATGTTACAGGGATAGGAAAGTAATGCTGGAGACGTTACAGAGAGAAGGAAGCAAGGCTGCAGATGTTACAGTGAATGGAAAGCTAGGCTTGAGATGTTACAGAGATAGGAATGCAAGCCTGGAGATGTTACAGAGATAGGAAAATAAGTCTTGTGATGTTGAGGAGAGTGAGAAAAGCAAGGCTGGAGATGTTACAGAGAGTGAATAGCAAGGCTGGAGATATTTGTTGAGACAGGAAAACAAGGCTGGACATGTTACAGAGATAGGAAAGCATGGCTGAAGATGCTACAGAGATAGGAATGCAAGGCTGGACATGTTACGGAGAGAGCGGAAAGCAAGGCTGGAGATGTTAATGAGATGGGAAGGCAAGGTAGGAGATGTTACGCAGAGAGTGCAAAGCAAAGCTGGAGATGTTACAGAGAGAGGAAAGCAAGGCTGGAGATGATACAGAGATAGGAATGCAAGTCCGGAGATGTTACACAGATATGAAAGCAAGGCTGGAGATGTTACAGAGAGTGAATAGCAAGGCTGGAGATATTTGTTGAGACAGGAAAACAAGGTTGGACATGTTGCAGAGGTAGGAAAGCATGTCTGAAGATGATACAGAGATAGTAATGCAAGGCTGGACATGTTACGGAGAGAGAGGAAAGCAAGGCTGGAGATGTTACAG
>NW_025214124.1:23320-24816 GCF_004010195.1 Chiloscyllium plagiosum | reverse complement strand
TGGAGATTTTACAGAGGGAGGAAAGCAAGGCCGAAAATGCTTCACAGATAGGAATGCAAGGCTGGAGTTGTTACATAGAGTGGAAAGCAAGATTGCAGATTGTACAGTGATAGGAAAGCAAGGCTGGAGTTGTTACAGTGATAGGAAAGCATTCTGGTAATGTTGCAGAGATAGGAAAGCAAGGCTGGAGAAGTTACAGAGAGAGGAAACAAGTCAGGAGATGTTACAGAGATAAGGAAAGCAAGTCTGGAGAGCTTACAGAGATAGGAATGCCAGGATGGAGATGTTAATGAGATAGGAAGGCTAGGTAGGAGATGTTACAGAGTAAGGAAAGCAAGCCTGGAGATTTTACAGAGATAGGAAAGCAAGGCAGGAGATGTTACAGATAGATGAAAGCAAGGCTGAAGATGTTACAGAGATAGGAATGCAAGGCTGGACATGTTAAGAGACAGGAAAGCAAGGCTGGAAATGTTACGGAGAGAGAGAAAAGCAAGGCTGGAGATGTTACAGAGAGGGAAGCAAGGCTGGAGATGTTACAGAGATGGGAAACCAAGGCTGGAGATGTTACAGAGAGAAGAAAGCAGGGCTGGAGATGTTACAGAGAGTGGAATGCAAGTCTGGAGAATCTATACTGGGTGGACCACTTCAAATCCACCACCCAGAGGTGCTCAGCAGCAGCATTGCTGATCGACATGGTCGTGTCCATAAGGTCATGGCTGCTTGACTGGGTCTGCACCGGGTCGGGAGGGAATGAATGAAAGGGAGAACCATACTTTACCTCATCTTCTGCAATCTACCGGCTGCGGACACATTGACGATGGCCATATTGGGACAGTGACTACTGCACACAGTATTTCTGGAGACAAAGCCCCACTTTCACATTGTGAATATTGTGTGTGTTTGTGTGTGTGTGCGCGCGCGCATGAGCGCACATGTGAGAGATGCTATCACCATTCTAAACGGACTCAGCACTGGCCTGTGTGAGGTGATGTGGGTTATTACCGACAGAAGCAGATTTGTACTCTTGCATAATTTTCACTGTCCATGCCTGGCATATGCTCCACTTTACCCTGATAATCAGGCCAGGGATAAACCCTTGTTCAATGGGGAATACAGGAGGACAATCCAAGAGCAGCACCAGGTACACCTCAAAATGATGTGACGTTACCAAACAGGACCACTTACTCACCAAATAGCATAAACAGCTAGTGGCAGACAAACCTAACCAACAAATCTGACCTAATCTCTGCAATCCTGTCACATGCAGTCAGGTTGAATTGTGTGGTCAATCAAACAACTCAATAGAGAAAAAGGATCCCACATACCAACTTCCTCAATGATGGAAAAGCCTAGAACAGCAATAGAAAAATTTAGGATCAATCATTCACAGTAATGTTCAGACAGAAGTATCGATGGGATGATCAATTTTAGTCCCCTCCATGTGGCATTCTTCAGCTAATTCGATACACTGTATATAGCATCTACAAACGGCTGGA
>NW_025214124.1:22840-23303 GCF_004010195.1 Chiloscyllium plagiosum | reverse complement strand
TAATGTTCAGACAGAAGTATCGATGGGATGATCAATTTTAGTCCCCTCCATGTGGCATTCTTCAGCTAATTCGATACACTGTATGTAGTATCTACAAACGGCTGGAGGGATTGGAGAATGCAAAGGCTGTAGGCCCTGATAACATTCCAATCAAGCTGTTCCTGCTGGGATACAGCACTGGCACCTATCTGACAATGTGGGAAACTATCCGGGTGTGGGTTCAATTATATGGTCAGTCCAGCTCTGGATAACGGTAATCCCTGGGATATTGCTTGGTGGGTATTCAGTGATGGTGGCATTGAAGATTGGAAGACATGGGTGTGTCCGGGTGTGTACTGTACACACACAGACAAAACATCAGACAATCAATGATTGCCCCATTGCTCTAATCCCAATCATTAATAAAGTGATCAAGATGTCATCTCCAGTGGGATCAAGCAGCACTTCCTCAACACCAACCTGA
>NW_025214124.1:13432-19784 GCF_004010195.1 Chiloscyllium plagiosum | reverse complement strand
CCCGTTGTTCAGGTATGTCTCTAACCAGTCTGTTGTGAGGCATTGTGTGAGTAACAGCCCAGCTCAAGTTTAGAAGCTCTCTGAACAGATTGTGAAGATGGCCAGTGTTTTGGAGGTCATGATGAGGCTCAATAACACGGTATCTGAATTCAGGCTTTTTTCTCAAAGTCATTTTCGACAGCTTTGCTGCCTGCAAGATGGTGTGTTCACTGATCTGAACATGAATCGGTTGTTTTCTACAGTCACTGAATTGTGTAATAGTTAGCTGTGTACTCTGGCATTTTAATTATTGTTCACTTCAATTGTTTTCAACGGAAAAACAATGATGTTTGGTTTATTTTAAAATATGTAAGAAACAAAGTGATATTAACTCTTCATTATACAAACTGTAAAAGTGACCTGCTGTATATTTCCCTCAGAGTAACCAAGCAAAAGTTAAAAATTGCCTCTGAAGCAGGATTATGTGAACAGGACTATGTCCCAGGCAACATCACCATCCTCTCTGGTATGGTCTGTCCTACGAACACGACACAGCCAGGCAGAGAGGGCAGCTCCTTGGTATATCGTCAATACAGTGCTCAGCATTGATGCTGGATACTGTGGCTGGTAGACTGCTCTGTGGCAGGTTATGGGGAAATAAATAAAAGGGAAACATATCATTGACCACATCGTCACCGATCTGCCTGCTGCAGATACACTTCTCCATTTCATATATCGGTAAGAATGGTCTCTGCACAATGGGAAGCAAGGGCACATTTTGCAGACACTCCTCATGATATGAAGCCCTCTGGGCAATGAATGGGACAACCTTTAAACAGATTGAGCAACAAAGTGATGAGGCATCCATGAGATGCAATGGGCCAGCGGCAGCAGAAGAATCGTGCTCTGAACAACGCATTCAGTCTGCAACTCCATGGCGCGACATACCATCTAGTGTACAGTAACGATCACGGCTCGACCGACCTCCATCAGTACAATAACCACCACGGCCCGACATACCTCCCACTGTACAATAACCACCACGGCCCAACATACCTCCCACTGTACAGTAACCGCCACGGCCCGACATACCCTTCACTGCACAGTAACTGTCACGGTCCGACATACCTCCCACTGTACAGTAACCTTCACGGCCCGACATACCTCCCACGGTACAGTAACCATCACGGCCCGACATACCTCCAACTGTACAATAACGACCACGGCCCAACATACCTCCCACTGTGCAGTAACCGCCACGGCCCGACATACCCTCCACTGCACAGTAACTGTCACGGTCCGACATACCTCCCACTGTACAGTAACCTGCACGGCCCGACATACCTCCCACTGTACAGTAACCATCACGGTCAGACATACCTCCCACTGTATAATAACCACTAAGCCCTCAAATTCCTCCCACTGCATAGTAACTATCACGGCCCCAAATACAACGCACTGTTCAGGAACTTTAACGGCCCGACATACCTCCCACTGTACAGTAACCATCACGGCCCGACATACCTCCCACTGTACAGTGACCGTCACGGCCCGACATACCTCCCACTGTAAGTAACCATCACGGCCCAACATACCTCCCACTGTACAGTAACCATCATGTCCCAACATACCTACAACTGTACAGTAATCATGATGGCCCCGACATACCTCCCACTGCATAATAACCACAAAGCCCTCAAATTCCTCCCACTGCATAGTAACTATCACGGCCCCAAATACAACGCACTGTTCAGTAACTTTAACGGCCCGACATACCTCCCACTGTACAGTAACCATCACGGCCCAACATACCTCCCACTGTACAGCAACCATCATGTCCCAACATACCTACAACTGTACAGTAATCATGATGGCCCCAACATACCTCCCACTGTATAATAACCACAAAGTCCTGAAATTCCTCCCACTGCATAGTAACTATCACGGCCCCAAATACAACGCACTGTTCAGTAACTTTAACGACCCAACATACCCCCCACTGTCCAGTAACCATCACGGCCAGACATACATCCCACTGTACAGTAACCGTCACGGCCCGACATACTCCCCACTGTACAGTAACCATCACGGCCCGACATACCTCCCACTGTACAGTAACCGTCACGGCCCGACATACCCCCCACTGTACAGAAACAATGACCACCCGACATACCTCCCACTGTACAGAAACAATGACCACCCGACATACCTCCCACTGTACAGTAACAATGACCACCCGACATACCTCCCATTGTACAGTAACCACCACGGCCCGACATACCTCCCACTGTACAGTAACCATCACGCCCGACATACCTCCCAATGTACAGTAACCTTCATGGCCCGTCATACCTCCCACTGTACAGTAACCATCACGGCCCGACATACCTCCCACTGTACAGTAACCATCACGCCCGACATACCTCCCACTATACAGTAACCTTCATGGCCCAACATAACTCCCACTGTACAGTAACCACCACGGCCCGACATACCTCCCACTGTACAGTAACCATCACACCCCGACATACCTCCCACTGCACAGTAACTGTCACGGCCTGACATACCTCCAACTGTATAATAACTATAAAGGTCTCAAATACCTTCCACTGCAGAGGAACCACCACGGCCCCAAATACAACCCACTGTTCAGTAACATTAACGGCCGGTTTACCTCCGACTGTACAGTAACCATTATGGCCCGACATACCTCCCACTGTACAGTAACTGTCACGGCCAGATATACATCCCATGCACAGTAAACATCACGGCCCGACATACCTCCAACTGTACTGTAACTGTAACACCCGACATGCCTCCCACTGTGCAATAACCATCATGACCCTACATAACTCCCACTGTACAGTAACCGTCATGGCCCGACATACCTCCCACTGTACAGTAACCACCACGGCCCGACATACCCCTCACTGTACAGTAACCATCACAGCCCCATATACCTCCCACTGTACAGTAACCACCTCGGGCCAACATACCTCCCACTGTACAGTAACCATCTCGGCCTGACATATCTCCCACTGTACAGTAAACTTCACGGCCCCAAATACTTCCCACTCGACAGTAACCACCACGGTCCGATATACCACCGAACGTACAGTAACCATCACAGCCCCATATACCTCCCACTGGACAGTAACCACCACGGGCCAACATACCTCCCACTGTACAGTAACCATCATGGCCTGACATACCTCCCTCTGTACAGTAACCTTCACGTCCCGACGTATCCCCCACTGTACAGTAACCGTCACAGCTCAACATACCTCCCACTGTACAGTAACCACCACGGCCCGACATACCTCCCACTGCACAGTAACCATCACGGCCCCAAATACCACCCACTGTACAGTCACCATCACGGCCCCAAATACCTCCCACTGTACAGTAACCATCACGGCCCGAGATACCTCCCACTTTACAGTAACCAACACGGCCCGACATACCTCCCACTGTACAGTCACCATCACGGCCCGACATATCTCCCACTGTACAGTAACCACCACAGCCCAACATACCTCCCACTGTACAGTCACCATCAAGAACTCAGTGCTTTGCATTGCTGCCTCACCTCAGTCCTAGGTTCAATTCTGGCCTTGGGTGACTGTGTGGAGTTTTTACATTTACCCCGTGGCTGCATGGGTTTCCTCCGGGTGCTCTGGTTTCCTCCCACAGTCCAAAGATGTGCAGGTCAGGTGAATTGACCATTCTAAACTGCCCATAGTGTTTGGTGCATTAGTCAGGGTTCAATATCGTGCAGGGGAATGGGTCTGGGTGGGTTACTCTTCTGAGGGTTGGTGTGGACTGGTTGGGTTGAAGGGCCTGATTCCACACTATAGGGAATCTAAACTTATCTCCAAGGTTAAAGTCAGGAATGTGATGTGATAAACACTTGTCTGAATGAGTGCAGCTCCAACAGTATTCTAGTATGGACTTACTCGCAACAGGCAACACAGTTTTGTGGGGAATATCCTTTCTTACAAACTTGATTATTTTAGGGAAGTGAGACAATTGATTGATGAGGGCATGGGGCTGGATGTTGGCCTTTTGGACCTCAGCAAGGCCTTTGATATGGTTCCTTATGGCAGGCTCATACAGAATGTGAAGTGAAGATGGGTAGTTAGTAAGATGGATAGAGAACTGCTTGGTCATAGAAGACAGAGTATTGGTGGAACAGTGTTTTTGTGACTAGAGATCTGTAAATAGATTGGCGGAGTTGCAGCTTGTGAGGATTATTGCCAGAGAATTAAACAGGATGTCGGTCAGCTGCAGACTTGGACAGAGAAAACACATGTAACTTTATCTGGACAGTTGCGACGTGATGCATCCACTTTATACATTTTAGAAGTATAAGGTGGATGGAAAAACTACTGGCTGCATCAACATCCAAAGGGATCTAGGTGTACAGCTTCACAGTTCCCGGAAAGTGGC
This sequence comes from Chiloscyllium plagiosum, assembly GCF_004010195.1. Classification (NCBI taxonomy): domain Eukaryota; kingdom Metazoa; phylum Chordata; class Chondrichthyes; order Orectolobiformes; family Hemiscylliidae; genus Chiloscyllium; species Chiloscyllium plagiosum. The sequence goes on along the minus strand of NW_025214124.1, from coordinate 15,356 downwards.
AACATGGGTGGATAGGGTGATCAAGAAGACTGATGGCAAACTTGCAGACAAGCATCAGAGCATGCAGTATGAAAATTAGCAGGTCATATTGCAGTTGTAGAGAAACTTAGTTCGGGCACATTTAGAAAATTGTGTACAGTCCTGGTTGCCACACCAGCAGAACGATATGGAAGGGTTGGAGAGGGTATGGAAACGTTTTACCAGGATGTTGTCTGGTTTGGATGGTATTAGCCAGAAGGAGAAATGGAACAAACATGGTTTGTGTGCAGCTGGGCATCATTGGCTATGGGGATACCTGATAGATATTTACAAAATTATCAGAGACATAGAGAGAAGGACAGTTAAAGACTTTTTCCCAGAGTAGAAATATCAATTACTCAGGACCGTAGGTTTTAGGTGAAGGAGAAAGTTCAGGAGATATACTTGGCAAGTTTTTTTTTGCTTTTCCAGGTAGAATGTGAAAGTGACTGAAATACACTGATAAGAGGGGAAGAAGCTAATATCGCAAGGTTTAAGAGACATCTAGACACAGAGTAGAGACAGCAACGAATCAAATTACATAGAATGTGCAGAAGCAAAAACTTTCGTTTTAACTTTAGAAGGGCATCATGTGTCAGTGTGGGCTTGCTGGGCTTAAGGACCTGTTCCTGTGCTGGACTGTTCATTATGTCAAGTTTTGTGTACAGCAATGGCGAGATGCTCAGTGAATGATTATTGATGATCAATAACCACATTAGTGTTGATCTCTCGTCATGAACTTGCAGGTTCATGTCCTCCCTTCCACTGTCGGGAAACTCAATACGGAGAATTTGACGTGAAAATCCGAGCTGCTAACTAGTAACTCCATCTCGCCCCTCGCTCCTACGGCCTTCTATCTTGGACACCACTCAGGGGACACTGTACTAACAGAAGCTGCACGTATGCCACATCCCAGACATTGGCATTTGACACATGCCAGCCTCACCATGCCATCTCAGCACATCTCCGACCCACTGACAGTACACGTGTACTTCAAAGCTGCAGTTCATGGTGCACTGACAACTCTCATTGCAATGCTGCTGCAAGGACATTGTGCTCAAGGACACACACCCAGCTCATGGCCTGTCCCTCTGGGCTGCTCACTTCGTGTTTGTACACACTCAATGCTGCTGCAAAGACACTGTGCTCAGGGACCCACACCCAGCTCATGGGCTATCCCTCTGGGCTGATCACTCCATGTTTGTACGCACTCAATGCTGCCGCAAGGACACTGTGCTCAGGGACACACCCCCAGCTCATGGGCTGCTCAGTTCTTGTTCGTACACATTCACTTTGAGCTGACTTGAATGCTCAAAGAATTATTGCCTTGCCTTACCCAGCCTCAGCAGTGTTCCCCCTCAGCCAGCGCTACCAGGCTCACCCGCCTGCTGTATTGTCTTGGTGTTTCGCACAGACACAAACCAGGAAGCTTGATATCATTGTCCACAGTCAGCCACGGTGCCCAGCACAGTGAGTCAGGGGGAGTCTCAGATCCCAGTCCGGGAGCTTGGACACGGTCAGTCAGCCTATCATGGTTGTTAGGGTCAGGATAAATCCCCTGTGAGGGGGTGTGGAGCTGAATGTTGGAGAGAACCTTAATCCTCTTGGCTCTTTCTCTCCTATTGTGGGATGGTTCCATCTGGAATGTGAAAATTAGCAAGTGGTATTAAAGGAGATGGAAACGGTTGGTACAGCTGTTAGTGCTGAGACAGCTGAGGGAAAGGAGGGAGGTGTCCCGAGTGAGTGAGTGGGCCAGCACATACAACAGGCAGAGTTGGGGAGAGGGACCGATAAGAGGTTAGAGAGAGACCGAGAGAAGGTGCTGCATTTAGGGAGAGTGGGAGAACATGCACCTTGATGGGAGGTGGGTGCGGTAACAGAGAGAGAGTGAGGGAGAGGGCACGAA
>NW_025214124.1:1895-2968 GCF_004010195.1 Chiloscyllium plagiosum | reverse complement strand
CGGAAGATGAGGCGCTCTTCCTCCAGGCGTCGTATGGCCAGGGTCTGGCGATGGAGGTGGCCAAGGACCTGCATGTCATTGGCGGAGTGGGAGGGGGAGCTAAAGTGTTCAGCCACGGGGCGGTTGGGTTGGTTGGTGCGGGTATCTCAGAGGTGTTCCCTGAAACGTTCCGCAAGTAGGCGGCCTGTCTCCCCAATGTAGAGGAGACCACATCGGGTGCAGCAGATACAGTAAATGATGTGTGTGGAGGTACTGGTGAATTTGCGGCGGATATAGAAGGATCCACTGTGGCCTTGGAGGGAGGTGAGGGGGGAGGTGTGGGCACAAGTTTTGCATTTCTTGCGGTTGTAGGGGAAGATGTCAGGAGCATCCTTGTAAATCTGTTTTGAATCCTTTCATGTTTCACAACATCTTTCCTATAGGAGGGATCCCACAATTGCACACATTATTCCAAAAGTGGCCTAACCAATGTCCGATACAGCTACAACATGACCTCCCAACTCCTACACTCAAAGCTCTGACCAATAAAGGCATGCACACTAAATACCTTCTTCACTGTCCTATCTACCTGCGACTAAATTTTCAAGGAACAATGAACCTGCTCTCCAAAGTCTCTTTGTTCAGCAACACTCCCAGGACCTTACCATTAGGTATATAAATCCTGCTCTGATTTTCCTTTCCAAAATGCAGCACCTCACAATTATCTAAATTAAATTCCATCTGCCACTCCTCGGTCCACTGGCGGCACGGTGGCACAGTGGTTAGCACTGCTGCCTGACCCGGGTTCAATTCCCGACTCAGGCGACTGACTGTGTGGAGTTTGCACATTAGATTAGATTAGATTAGATTAGTTACAGTGTGGAAACAGGCCCTTCGGCCCAACAAGTCCACACCGACCCGCCGAAGCGCAAACCACCCATACCTCTACATTTACCCCTTACCTAACACTACGGATTAGATTAGATTAAATTCTCCCCGTGTCTGCATGGGTTTCCTCCGGGTCCTCCGGTTTCCTCCCACAGTCACAAAAGATGTGCAGGTCAGGTGAATTGGCCATGCTAAATTGCCTGTAG
>NW_025214124.1:0-1850 GCF_004010195.1 Chiloscyllium plagiosum | reverse complement strand
TCACAGGCCTCCAGTCTGAAAAGCAACCCTCCACCTCCACCCCCTGGCACTCACACAAACAGGAACGGAAGAATGATCAGAAAAATACAACCAAATATTGGTCTGCACATCAGGAAGTACTCCTCTGCCCCTTTATGAAGTGACACCAAGTATCTCTTTCATTTGCCCAAAGGAGCAGATGGTTTAATGTCTTGTCTAAAAGACAGCATACCCAACAATGTTCCTTCAGTCCTACACGGGGAATGCCAGTCTGCAGTTTGTAATCAAGTATCTGGAATGGGATTTGAAACCCCCTCAGGTTCTGTTTCAGAGGCAAAGTCTGACCCTCTGAGCCATTCCTGTCAACAGAGAACATAATAGGGTGGTACGGTGGCACAGTGGCTAGCACTGCTGCCTCACAGCAGTTAGAGACCCAGGTTCAATTCCCGCCTCAGGCAACTGTCTGTGTGGAGTTTGCACATTCTCCCCGTGACTCCCTGAAGGCTTACTTAAAGAAATACAATGTAGATGTTAATGCCTGGGAGACCCTCACTCAGGAAAAACAAACTTGAAGGAACTATTTGCATGAAGGGACACAATCAGGCGACTGACTGTGTGGAGTTTGCACATTCCTCCCGTGTCTGCGTGGGTTTCCTCCCACAGTCCAAAAATGTGCAGGTTAGGTGAATGGCCATGCTAAATTGCCCGTAGTGTTAGGTGTAGAGCTATGGGTGGGTTGCTCTTCGGAGGGTCGGTGTGGACTTGTTGGGCCGAAGTGCCTGTTTCCACACTGTAAGTAATAGAACATAGAACAATACAGCGCAGAACAGGCCCTTCAGCCCTTGATGTTGCATTGACCTGTGAACTAATCTAAACCCATCACCCTACACTATCTCATCAACATCCATATGCTTATCCAAAGACTTTAAATGCCCTGAATGTGGCTGAGTTAACTACATTGGCAGGTAGGGCATTCCACACCCTTACCTCTCTCTGAGTGAAGAACCTGCCTCTCATATCTGTCTTAAATCTATCACCCCTCAAATCTATCACCCCTCAAATTTCACCCCTTGTACAAGCAGATGTCATCATCCTCAGAAGAAGACTCTCACTGTCCACTCTATATAATCCTCTGATCATCTTGTATGACTTTACTAAATTCCCTGTTAGCCTTCTTCTCTCCAATGAGAATAGACCCACGTCCCTCTGCCTATCCTCATGAGACCTTCGCTTCACACCAGGCAACATCCTGGTAAATCTCATCTGCAGCATGACATCACGGCTCCAGAACTCAATCCTTCTACTAATAAAACCTATCACACTGTATGATCTAATCTAATAATATACCATTTAACTTGACCACTTTGTTTCGTCTGTAATTCAGTGTCAGGTTTTCACATGATCTGGGCTGCAGTAGTGATTTCTCCATCTGTTAATAAAAACAACAGGACATAGGGACTATGAAAGCAGACAATGAAATTGGAAGATATGTGGGGGTTAGTGCAATGGAATGTTTCTGAAATTCCATATCTCAAACATAAGGTATTAATGGTAAATCTAGAGCTTCTTAATTAAAGTAAGAATTTAATCACTGCCAGTGTTGCTCTGATCTTGATATTGACTAAATACAAAGATTCACATTGTAGCTGTCCTGTATCTCTGGTGATCTGAGTAAAGTAGTGGAATCTTCCAGGCTTGCCTAGATTTTTATAAGAGTGGGCACAGCCCCTTAATTGGACATGAGGCAAAAATTCACTTTCACGTCGACAGGTTAAAGCTCTTCCATTAAGTAGTGAGAGACTCTTAGGTGTATTATCTTTCCCGACCTTCTGTATTGTAATCATTAGTATGCAGCCCATTGCAATTATGTT
>NW_025214123.1:0-39305 GCF_004010195.1 Chiloscyllium plagiosum | reverse complement strand
GAAGGTCAGTGGGTATACCTGGGCAGACATTCAAGCAGATATCCAATAACGCTCAGAAATTATTGTTTCTGTTCAAAAAGAAGGACTCGATGGGATGGGATTGTCTTTGTGTCTGAAACATAACGTCAGCATGTTGATGCAGCTAGTAACTAGGTTGGTTCATGAGGCGGGATCCTGGAATGAAAGGGTTGAATTATTGAGTACATCTAAAATGGTGAGGCATTTATTCATTGTTGTTGAAATGAATGTGGATGATATTACTGAAATGGACATGATGCAGAGGGGGCTTGACAAGGTAGATTTCGAGAATGTGGATCCATTGCAGGGCAAAGAGTTAAACTCAGGGTTGTAGATACAGAACAAGGGATATCGATTTAAAACTGAGATGCAAAGAAATGTCTTCTTTCAGAAGGGAGTGAATGTGTGGAATTCCCTAACCCAGAGGTTGTGGAGACTGGTTCACTGAATGCATTTACAGACTTGCTGGATTGGGTTTTGATAGATTAGTGTTTTGAAGGATACCAAAGGTTAGCAGGAAAGTGGAGTTGAGCCCTGAAGTAGATCGTCCATGTTCTTATTAAATAACAGTTCAGGTTTGAGGGCCGAATAGCCTGCTCTTGTATCTATTAGAAATTTACACTACAGTAAGTTATACCACTCATGTCAACATCTAAACGTTTACAGGATAACTCAGAGAGCTTTTTACACTACAGTAATGTATAACACTCATGAAAATAACTGTACATTTAGATGGTAACTCAGATAAATATTTACACTACAGTAAGGTATACCACTCATGCCAATAACTAAACATTTACAGGGTAACTGAGATAGATAATTACACTACAGTAAGGTGTAACACACATGTCAATAACTAAACATTTACAGGGTAACTCTGATAGATATTTACACTACAGTAAGGTATACCGCTCATGTCGATAACTAAACATTTACAGGGTAACTCAGAGAGCTAGATACACTACAGTAAGGTGTAGTGCTCATGGAAGAACTAAACATTTACAGGGTAACTCAGATAGCTAATTAGACTGCAGAAAGTTATACCACTCATGTAATAACTAAACATTTACAGGGTAACCCAGAGAGCTATTTAGACTACAGTAATGTACACCGCTCATGTCAATATCGAAACATTTAAAAGGTAACTCAGATAGCTATTTACACTACAGCAAGATATACTGCTCATATCAATATCTAAACATTTAGAGGGCAACTCAGAGAGCTATTTACACTACAGTAAGATATTCTGGTGGTGTAATAACTAAACATTTAAATAATACCTCATAGAGCTATTTACACTACAGGAAAGTATGCGACTCACGACAATATCTAAACATTTACAGGGTAACATAGATAGCTATTGACACTACAGTACGGTATACTGCTCATGTAATAACTAAACATTTAAAGAGTACCGCAGATAGCTATTTACACTACAGTAAGGTTTACCGCTCATATCAATATCTAAACATTTACAGGGTAATTCAGAGAGCTATTTACACGACAGTAAGGTATGCTGCTCATGTAAAGATCTAAACATTTACAGTGTAACTCTGATAGATAATTACACTGCAGTACGTTACACCACGCGTGTATTAACTAAACATTTACAGGGTAACTCAGAGTGCTATTTACACTACAGAATGTTATACCGCTTATGTCAATATCTAAACTTATTCTGGGTATCTCAGATACCTATTTAAACTACAATATGTTATACTGCTCATGTCAATATCTAAACATTTACAGGGTAACTCAGAGATCTATTTACACTACAGTAAGTTATACCACTCATGTCAATATTCAAACTTTAACAGGATAACTCAGATAGATAATTACACTATAGTAAGGTTTAATGCTCATGTCAATAACGAAACATTTTCAGTGTAACTCAGAGAGCAATTTAAAAAAAACAGTAACGTATAGTGCTCATGTAATAACTTAACATGCACCGGATATCTCTGATAGATATTTACACTAAAGTAAGGTATACCGCTCATGTCAATAAATAAATATTTACAGGGTAACTCAGAGAGATATTTACACTACAGTAAGATATACCACTCATGTCAATATCTAAACATTTTCAGGGTAACTCAGAGAGCTATTTACACGACAATAAAGTATACTGTTAATGTCAATATCTAAAAGTTTTCAGGGTAACTGAGATAGATATTTACACTACAGTAAGGTATAACGCACATGTCAATAACGAAATATTTACAGGGAAACTCAGGTAGCTCTTTACACTATAGTAATGTTCACAGCTCATGTCAATATCTAAACATTTAAAAGGCATCTCAGATAGATATTTACACTACAGTAAGATATAGTGCTCTTGTCAATATCTAAACACTTACAGGGTAATTCAGAGAGCTATTTACACTACAGTAAAGTATACCGCTCATGTCAATATCTCACTATTTACAGAGTAACTCAGATAGCTATTTATACTACAGTAAGGTATACCACTCATGTTAACATCTAAACATTTACTGGATAACTCAGAGAGCTATTTACACTACAATAATGCATACTACTCATGTAAATAACTGTACATTTACAGGGTAACTCCGATAAATATTTACACTTCAGTAAGATATAACGCTTATGTCAATAACTAAACATTTACAGGGTAACTCAGACAGATATTTACACTACAGTAAGGTATACCACTAATGTAATAACTAAGCATTTACAGGGTAACTGAGATAGAGAATTACACTACAGTAAGGTATAACGCACATGTCAATAAGTAAACATTTATCGTGTATCTCAGAGAGCTATTTACTTTACAGTAAGGTATAGTGCTCATGTAATGCCTAAACATTTACAGGGTAATTCAGATTGCTATTTGCACTGCAGGACGGTATATCACTCATGTAATAACTAAGCATTTACACAGTAACTCAGAGAGCTATTTACACTGCAGTAAAGTATACAGCTCATGTCAAAATCTAAACATTTACAGGGGAACTCAGAGAGCTATTTACAACTCAGAAAGGTATACCACTCATGACAATTTCTAAACATTTACAGAGAAACTCAGGTAGCAATTTACACTGCAGTAATGTACACCGTTCATTTCAATATCTAAACATTTAAAAGATAACTCGGATAGTTATGTACACGACTGCAAGAGAAACTGCTCATGTCAATTTCTAAACATTTAGAGGTCAACTCAGAGAGCTATTTACACTACAGTAAGGTATACCAGTCATGTAATATCTAAACATTTACAGAGCACCTCAAAGAGCTATGTACATTGCAGGAAAGTATGCGACTCATGTCAATATCTAAACATTTACAGGGTAGCTTAGATAGCTATTTACACTACAGTACGGTATACTGCTCATGTAATAACTAAACATTTAAAGTGTTCCTCAGATAGAGATTTACACAGCAGTAAGGTTCACCACGCATGTAATAACTAAACATTTACATTGCAACTCAGATAGCTATTTACAGTTCATTAAGGTATACTGCTCATGTCAAGAACTAAACATATACGGGGTAAGTCGGATAGCTATTTCCACTGCAGTAAGGTATACCGCTCATGTCAACGTCTAAATATTTACAGTGTAACTCAGATAGCTATTTACACTACAGTAAGGTATACCACTCATGTCAATATCAAAACATTTACAGGGTAACTCAGATAGCTATTTACACTACAGTATTTATAGTGCTCATGTCAATATCTAAACTTTTACAGGGTAACTCAGAGAGATATTTACACGACAGTAAGGTATACTGCTCATGTCAATATCAAAACATTTACAGTGTAAATCAGGTAGCTATTTACACTGCAGTAAGGTATACCACTCATGTAATAACTTAGCATTTACAGGGTAAAACAGAGCGCTATTCATATTACAGTATGGTGTACCGCTCATGTCAATATATAAACATTTACAGGGCATTTCAGAGAGCTATTTCCACGACAGTAAGGTATACCGCTCATGTCACTAACTAAACATGTACAGCGTAACTTAGAGAGCTATTTACACAACAGTAAGCTATACCGCTTATGTCAATATCTAAACGTTTCCAGGTTAACTCAGACAGCTATTTTCACTAGAGTCAGATATACCGCTCATTTCAAAAATAAACATTTACAGGGTAACTGAGATAGATAATGACACTACAGTAAGCTATAACACACATGTCAATAACTAAACACTTACAGGGTAACTCAGACAGCGATTTACAGTACAGTTAGCTATAACGCTCATGTTAATAATTAAACTTTTACTGGGGAACTCAGAGAGCCATTTATAATACAGTGAGGTATGCCGGTCATGCAGTAACTAAAAATTTACAGTATAACTCAGATACAGATTTACACTACAAAAAGTTATATCGCTCATGTCAATAACTAAACATTTAAGGGTAACTCAGATAGAGTTTTGCACTACAGTAAGATATATCGCTCATGTCAATATCTAAACATTTACAGGGTAACTCAGAGAGCTATTTACACTGCAGTCACGTATACCACTCATGTCAATAACTAAACATTTATAGCGGAACTCAGATAGATATTTACACTACAGTAAGGTATACCGCTCATGTGACTAAACATTTACAGGGTAACTCAGATAGCTATTTAAAGTACAGTAAGGTATACCGCTCATGTTAATAACTGAATATTTTGCAGGGTAACTCGGAGAGCTATTTACACTGCAGTACGTTATACCACTCATGTAAGAACTAAACGTGTATAGGGTAACTCAGAAGCTATTTACACTACAATGAGGTGTACCGCACATGTAATAAGTAAACATTTACAGGGTAACTCAGAGAGCTATTTACACTACAGTAAGGTATACCGCTCATGTCAATATCTAAACATTTACAGGGTAACTCAGACAACAATTTTCACTACAGTAAGGTATACCGCACATGTCAAAAACTAAGCATTTACAGGGTAACTGAGACAGATAATTTCACTACAGTAAGGTATGACACACGGGTCAATAACGAAACATTTACTGCGTAACTCATAAATATTTACGCTACAGTGAGGTATAACGCTCATTTCAATAACTAAACATTTACAGGTTAACTCAGATAGCTCTTTACAGTACAGAAAAGGTGTAAAGCTCATGTTAATAACAAAACATTTTACAGGGTAACTCAGAGAGCTATTTACACTACAGTGAGCTGTACCTCTCATGTAATAACTAAACATTTACAGCATAACACAGACACAGATTTACACTACAGTAAGGGATAATGCTCATGTCAATAAATAAACATTTACAGGGTAGCTCAGAGAGCTATTTACACTACAGTAAGGTAGACCGCTCATGTCAATATCTATTCATTTACATGGTAACTCAGATAGATATTTACACGACAGTAAGGTATACAGCTCTTGTTAAATAACTTAACATTTACAGGGTACCTCAGAGAGCTAGTTATACTACAATAAGGTATACCACTCATGTCAATATCTGAACATTTACAGGGTATCTCAGAGAGCTATTAACACTACAGTAAGGTACATCTCTGATGTCAATAACTATACATTTACAGGGTAACTCAGAGAGCTATTTACACTACATTAAGGTATACCACTCATGTCAATAAATAAACATTTACAGGGTAACTCAGGTAGATATTTACACGACAGTAAGCTATACCGCTCATGTTAAATAATTTAACATTTACAAGGAACCTCAGAGAGCTATTTATACTACAATAAGTTATACCTCACATGTCAATATCTAAACATTTACAGGGAAACAGGAACAGATATTTACACTACAATAATGTAATCTGCACTTGTCAATAATTAAACATTTACAGGGTGCTCAGATAGATATTTACACTCCAGTTAGATATACCACTCATGTCAAGAATTAAACATTTACAGGGTTACTGAGAGATATTTACAGTACGGTAAGGTATACCACTCATGTCAATAACTAAACATTTACAAGGTAACTCAGAGAGCTATTTACACTGCATTAAGGTATACCACTCATGTAATAACTAAACATTAATAGTGTAACTCAAAGAGGTATTTACGCAACAGTGAGGTATCCCACTCGTGTAATAACTAAACATTTAAAGGATAACTCAGAGAGCTATTTTCACTTCAGTATGGTATACCGCTCATGTCAATAACTAAACATTTACAGGGTAACTCAGAAAGATATTTACACCACAGTAAGATATACCGCTCATGTCAATATCTAAACATTTGAATTGCAAATAAGATAGCTATTTACAGTACATTACGGTATACTGCTCATGTCAATAGCTAAACATGTACAGCGTAGCTCAGAGAGCTATTTATACTACAGTAATCTACACCGCTCATGTCAATACCTTAGCATTTACAGGGTAACTCAGGAGCTATTTTCACTACAGTCAAGTATATCGCTCATGTCAAAAACTAAACATTTACAGGGTAACTGAGATAGATAATTACACCTCAGTAAGGTATAACACACATGTCAATAACTAAACATTTACAGGGTAACTCAGATAGCAATTTACAGTACAGTAAGGTGTAACGCTCATGTTGATAACTAAACATTTGCAGGGTAACTCAGAGAGCTGTTGAAAATACAGTGTGGTATATCGGTTCATGCAATAACTAAAAATTTGCAGTATAACTCAGATAGAGATTGACACTACAGTAAGGTTTACTGCTCATGTCAATAACTAAACATTTAAGGGTAACTCAGATAGATATTTACACCACAGTAAGGAATACCGCTCATGTCAATAACTAAACATTATAGGGAAACTCAGATAGATATTTACACTACAGGAAGGTATACCGCTCATGTCAATATCTAAACATTTACAGGGTAACTCAGATAGATATTTACACTGCAGTAAGGTATACTGCTCATGTCAATAACTAAACATTTACATGGTAACTCATATAGCTATTTAAAGTACAGTAAGTTATACCGCTCATGTTAATAACTAAACATTTACAGGGTAACTCGGAGAGGTATTTACACTGCAGTAAGGTATACCACTCATGTAATAACTAAACGTGTATAGGGTAACTCAGACAGCAATTTTCACTACAGTAAGGTATACCGCTCATGTCAATAACGGAACATTTGCTGGGTAACTCAGATAGCTATTTACAGTACAGACAAGGTATAAAGCTCATGTTAATAACTAATCATTTTGCAGGGTTACTCAGAGAGCTATTTACGCTACATTAAGATCAAAAACTAAGCATTTACAGGGTAACTGAGACAGATAATTTCACTACAATAAGGTATAACGCGTATGTCAATAACAAACCACTTAATGGGTAACTCAGATAGCTATTTACAGTACAGAAAAGGTAAAAAGCTCATGTTAATGACTAAACATTTTACAGGGTAACTCAGAGCTATTTAAGCTACATTAAGGTATACCACTCATGTCAACAACTAAACATTTACAGGGTAACTCAGATAGATATTTACACGACAGTAAGGTTTCCCACTCATGTTAAATAACTTAACATTTACAGGGTAACTCAGAGAGCGATTTATACTACAATAAGGTATACCTCTCATGTCAATATCTAAACATTTAAAGGGTAACTGAGACAGATATTTACACTACAGTAAGGTAATACGCACATTTCAATAATTAAACATTTACAGGGTATTCAGAAAGATATTTACACTACAGTAAGAGAAACCGCACATGTCAAGAACAAAACATTTACAGGGTAAATCAGAGAGCTATTTACAGAACGGCAAGGGATACCACTATGTCAATAACTAAACATTTACAGTGTAAATCAGAGAGCTATTTACTGTAGAGTAAGGTATACCACTCATGTCAATAACTAAACATTTACAGGGTAACTCAGATAGATGTTTACACTACAGTAAAGTATACTGCTCATGGCAATAAATAAACATTTACAGGGAAACTCAGAGACGTATTTACACTACAGTAAGTTATACCACTCATGTCACTATCTAAACATTTGCAGGGTAAATTAGAGAGAAAGTTTCACTAGATTAAGATATACCTCTCATGTCAATATCTAATTATTTACAGGGTAACTCAGAGACCTATTTACACTAGAGTAAGGTATACTGCTCACGTCAATATCTAAAGATTTAGAGGGTAACTCAGAAAACAATTCACACCACAGTAAGATATCCCGCTCATGTCAATCTCTAAATATTCACAGGGTAACGCAGATAGAAATCTACACTGCAGTAACGTATTCCGGTCATGTTAATAACTTAACATTTACAGGGTATCTCAGAGACCTATTTACACTAGAGTAAGGTATACTGCTCATGTCAATATCTAAAGATTTAGAGGGTAACTCAGAAAACAATTTACACCACAGTAAGATATCCCTCTCATGTCAATCTCGAAATATTCACAGGGTAACGCAGATAGAAATTTACACTGCAGTAAGGTATTCCGCTCATGTCAATAACTTAACATTTACAGGGTAACTTAGAGTGCTATTGATTCTTCAGTAAGGTATAACTCTCATGTCAATATCTAAACATTACAGGGTAACTGAGATAGATATTTACACTACAGTAAGTTATAACGCACATTCCAATAACTAAACATTTACAGGGTATCTCAGATAGATATTTACACTACAGTAAGGTATACCGCTCATGTCAATATCTGAACATTTACAGGGTAGCTCAGAGAGCTATTTACACTGCAGTAAGGTACACCGCTCAGGTCAACATCGAAACAATTACAGGGTAACTCAGAGAGCTATTAACACTACAGTATGGTATATCGCTCATGTCAGTAACTAAACATTTACAGGGTAACTGAGAAAGATATTGACACCACAGTAAGGTATACCGCTCCTGTCAATATCTAAACATTTACATTGCAACTTTGATAGCTATTTACAGTACAGCAAGGTACACTGCTCATGTCAATAACTAAACATTTACAGGAGAACTCAGAGAGCTATTTACACGACAGTAAGGCATAGCGCTCATGTCAATAACTAAACATTTTCAGGGTAACTCAGACAGCTATTGTCGCTACAGTAAGGTATACCGCTCATGTCAAAAACTAAACATCTACAGTGTAACTCAGATAGATAATTTGACTACATGAAGATATAACGCGCATATCAATAACTAAATATTTACAGGGTAACTCAGATAGATATTTACACTACATTGAGGTATTCCGCTCATGTCATGAACTAAACATTTACTGGGTAACTCAGAGAGCTATTTATACCATAGTGAGGAGCACTGCTCATGTAATAACTAAATGTTTACTTTATAAGTCAGAGAGCTATTTACCCTCCAGTAAGGTATACCGCTCATGTCAAAAAACTAAACATTTACAGGGTACCTCAGAGATCTATTTATTCTACAATAAGGTATACCTCACATGTGAATATCTAAACATTTACAGTGTAACTGAAACAGATATTTACACTACAATAATGTAATATGCACATGTCAATAATTAAACATTTACAGGGAGCTCAGATAGATATTTACACTCCAGTTAGATATACCGCTCATGTCAAGAACTAAACATTTACAGGGTTACTCAGAGAGGTATTTACAGTACGGTAAGGTATACCACTCATGTGAATAACTAACCATTTACAGGGTAACTCAGAGAGCTATTTACACTGCATTAAGGTATACTACTCATGTAATAACTAAACATTAATAGTGTAACTCAAAGAGGCATTTACACAACAGTGAGGTATACCACTCGTGTAATAACTAAACATTTACAGCGTAACTCAGAGAGCTATTTACACTGCAGTAAGGTATACTACTCATGTAATAACTAAACGTGTATACGGAAACTCAGAAGCTATTTACACTACAGTGAGGTATACCACTCATGTAATAACTAAACATTTCCAGGGTAACTCAGAGAGCTATTTACACTACAGTAAGGTATACCGCTCAAGTCAATATCTAAACATGTACAGGGTAACTCAGGCAGCGATTTTCACCACAGTAAGGTATACCGCTCATGTCAATATCTAAACATTTACATTGCAACTCAGATAGCTTTTTACAGTACATTAAGGTACACTGCTCATGTCAATAACTAAACATATACGGGTAAGTCTGAGAGCTATTTGCACTACAGTAAGATATACCACTCATGTCAATAACTAAACATGTGCAGCGTAACTCAGAGAGCTATTTACACTCCAGTAATCTATACCGCTCATGTTAATATCTAAACATTTGCATTGCAACTCAGATAGCTTTTTACAGTACATTAAGATATACTGCTCATGTCAATAACTAAACATATACGGGTAAGTCTGTGAGCTATTTACACTACAGTAAGATATACAACTCATGACAATAACTAAACGTTTACAGGATAACTCAGAGAGCTATTTACACTACAGTTAGGTATAACGCTCATGAAATAACTAAACATTTACAGGGTAACTCAAATTGTGATTTACACTACAGTAAGGTAAAACGCTCATGTCAATAACTAAACATTTACAGGGTAACTCAAACAGCTATTTTCACGACAGTCAGGTGTACCGCTCAAGTCAAAAACTAAATATTTCCATAATATAGCTGAGAGAGATAATTACACTACAGTAAGGTATAACACACATGTCAATAACTAAACATTTACAGGGTACCTCAGATAGCGATTTACAGTACAGTAAGGTATAACGCTCATGTTGATAACTAAACATTTGCAGGGTAACTCAGAGGACTATTTATAATACAGTGTGGTGAACCAGTTCATGCAATAACTAAACATTTACAGTACAACACAGATAGAGATTTACACTACAGTAAGGTATACTGCTCACGTCAATAACTAAATATTTAAGGGTAACTCAGATAGATATTTACACGACAGTAAGGGTTACCGCTCATGTCAATATCTGAACATTTACAGGGTAACTCAGATAGATATTTACACTACAGTAAGGGATACCGCTCATGCTAGTAACTAAACATTTACAGGGTAACTCAGAGAGCTACTTACACTACAGTAAGGTATACCACTCATGTCAATATCTAAACATTTTAAAGGTAACTCAGATAGCTATTTATACTACAGTAAGATATACCGATCATGACAATGTCTAAACATTTTCAGTGTTACTGAGATAGCTATTTGCACGACGGTAACATATAACGCACATGTCAATAACTAAACCTTTACCGGGTAACTCAGATAGATATTTACACTTCAGGAAGGTATACCGCTCATGTCACTATCTAAATATTTCCAGGGTAACTCAGATAGATATTTAAAGTACTGTAAGGTGTACTGCTCATGTTAATAACTAAACATTTACAGGGTAACTCGCAGAGCTATTTACACTGCAGTAAGCTATACCACTCATATAATAACTAAACGTATATAGGGTACACAGACAGCAATTTTCACTACAGTAAGGTATACCGCTCATGTCAAAAACGGAACATTTCCTGGGTAACTCAGATAGATATTTACACTGCAGTAAGGTATTCCGCTCATCTCAATAACTTACCATTTATATGGTTACTCAGAGAGCTATTTATACTTGTGTAAGGTATACCTTTCATGTCAATATCGATACATTGCAGGGTAACTGTGATAGATATTTACAATACACTAAGTTGGCACGCACATGTCAATAAATAAACAGTTGCAGGGTAACTCAGTTAGATATTTACACCAAAGTAAGATATCCCGCTCATGTCATTAAGTAACCATTTACAGGGTAACTCAGAGAACTATTTACAGTATGGTAATATATACCGCTCATGTCAATAACTAAACATTTTCAGGATAACTCAGAGAGCTATCTACACTACAGTGAGGTTATAACGCTCATGAAATAACTAAACATTTCAGGGTAACTCAAATTGAGATTTACACGACAGTAAGCTAAACCGCTCATGTCAATAACTAAACATTTGGAGGGTAACTCAGGTAGATATTTACACTATTGTATGGTATACTGCACATGTCAATATCTGAACCTTTACAGGGTATCTCAGATAGCTATTTACACTACAGGAAGCTATAGCGCTCATGTCAATATCTAAACATTTTTAAAGGTAACTCAGATAGCTATTTATACTACAGTAAGATATACCGCTCATGACAATGTCTAAACATTTTCAGGGTTACTGAGATAGCTATTTGCACTACGGTAACCTATAACGCACATGTTAATAACTAAACCTTTACAGGGTAATTCAGATAGATATTTACACTTCAGGAAGGTATACCGCTCATGTCACTATCTAAATATTTACAGGGTAACTCAGAGAGCTACTTACACTACAGTAAGGTATACCACTCATGAAAATCACTAAACATTTATAGGGTAACTCAGATAGATATTTACACGACAGTAAGGTATACCGCTCATATTAAATAACTTAACATTTACAGGGTAACTGAGATATTTACACTACAATAATGGAACACGCACATGTCAATAATTAAACATTTACAGGGTGCTCAGATAGATATTTACAGCACGGTAAGGTATACCACTCATGTAAAAACTAAACATTTCCAGGGTAACTCAGAGAGCTATTTACACTACAGTATGGTATACCGTTCATGTCAATAACTAAACATTTACAGGGTAACTCAAATAGACATTTACACTGCAGTAAGGTATTCCGCTCATCTCAATAACTTAACATTTATAGGGTAACTCAGAGGGCTATTTATTCTTCAGTAAGGTATATCTCTCATGCCAATATCTAAACATTTCAGGGTAACTGTGATAGATATTTACAATACACTAAGTTATAACGCACATGTCAATAATTAAACGATTGCAGGGTAACTCAGATAGATATTTACACCAAAGTAAGATATACCGCTCATGTCAAAAAGTGAACATTTACAGGTTAACTCAGAAAGCTATTTACAGTATGGTAATATAGACCGCTCATGTCAATAACTAAACATTTACAGGGTAACTCAGAGAGCTATTTACAGTACAGTAAGGTATACCGCTCATGTCAGTAACTAAACATTTACAGGGTAACTCAGAGAGCTATTTACAGTACAGTAAGGTATACCACTCATATCAATAACTAAACATTTACAGGGTAAGTCAGATAGATATTTACATGACACTAATGTTTACCGCTCATGTTAAATAACTTAACATTTACAGGAAACCTCAGAGAGCTATTTATACTACAATAACGTATACCTCATATGTCAATATCTAAACATTTACAGGGTAATTGAGACAGATATTTACACTACAATAATGTAATATGCACATGTCAATAATTAAACATTTACAGGGTGCTCAGATAGATATTTACACTTCAGTAAGATATAACGCTTATGTCAAGAACTTAACATTTACAAAGTAACTCAGAGAGCTATTTACACTGCATTAAGGTATACCAAGTATGTAATAACTAATCATTAATAGGGTAACTCAAATAGGTTTTTACACAACAGTGAGGTACCCACTCGTGTAATAACTGAACATTTACAGGGTAACTCAGAAAGATATTTTCACCACACAAGGTATACCGCTCATGTCAATATCTAAAAATTTACATTGCAACTCAGATAGCTATTTACAGTACATTAAGGTATACTGCTCATGCCAATAACTAAACATATATGTGGTAAGTCAGAGAGCTATTTACACTACAGTAAGGTATACCGCTCATGTCAATGACTAAACATGTACAGCGTAACTCAGAGAGCTATTTACAGTACAGTAAGGTATACCGCTCATGTCAATACCTAAACATTTACAGGGTAACTCAGACAGCTATTTTCACTACAGTCAGGTATACCGCTCATGTCAAAAACTAAATATTTACATGGTCACTGTGATAGATAATTACACTACAGTAAGGTATAACACATGTCAGTAACTAAACATTTACAGGGTAACTCAGATAGCTATTTACAGTACAGGAAGGTATACTGCTCATGTCAATAACTAAACATTTACAGGTAACTCAGAGACATATTTATACTAGAGTAATGTATACCGCTCATGTCAATATCTAAAGATTTAGAGGGTAACTAAGAAAACAATTTACACCACAGTAAGATATACCGCTCATGTCGATATCTAAACATTTTCAGGGTTACTGAGATAGCTATTTGCACTACGGTAAGTTATAACGCACATGTCAATAACTAAAACTTTGCAGGGTAACTCAGATAGATATTTACACTTCAGTAAGGTATACCGCTCATGTCACTATCTAAATGTTTACAGGGTAACTCAGAGAGCTATTTACACTACAGTATGGTATACCGCTCATGTCAATAACTGAACATTTACAGGGTATCTCAGAAAGATATTTACACCACAGGAAGTTATGACGCTCATGTCAATATCTAAACATTTACAGGGGAACTCAGAGAGCTGTTTACACTACAGTAAAGTATACCACTCAAGTCAATATCTAAACATGTGCAGGGTAATTCAGCGAGCTATGTACACTGCAGTAAGGTATCACACGCATGTCAATAACTAAATATTTACAGGGTAACTCAGACACCTATTTTCACTACAGTTTGTTATACCGTCATGTCAAAATCTGAACATTTACAGATTAATTGAGATTGATATTTACACTGCAGTGATTTATACTGCTCATGTCATTCACTAAATATTTACAGGGTAACTCAGAGAAATATTTAAACTATAGTAATGTATCCCCCTCATGTCAATAACTAAACAGTTACAGGGTAACTCAGAGAGCTATTTACAGTACAGTAAGTTATACCACTCATGTTAATAACTAAACATTACAGGGGAACTCAGATAGATATTTACGGTACAGTAAGGTATACCGCTCATGTAATAACTAAACATTCACAGTGTACCTCAGAGAGCTATTTTCTCGACAGTAAGGCATACCGTCGTGTAATAACTAAATACTTACAAGGTAACTCAGACAGATATTTATACTACAGTAAGATATACCGCTCATGTGAATAACTAAATATTTACAGTGTAACTGACATAGATAATTACACTGCAGTAAGGTATAACGCACATGTCAATAACTAAACATTTACAAGGAAACTCAGACAGATATATACATTACAGTAAGGTATACCGCTCATGTAATAACTAAACATTTACAGTGTAACTCAGATAGAGATTTACACTACAGTAAGATATACTGCTCATGTCAATATCTAAACATTTTCAGAATAACTCAGAGAACTATATGCACTACAGTATTATATACCACTCACGCTTATATCTAAACATTTAAGAGAAACTCGGGTAGCTATTTACACTACAGTAAGGTATAGTGTTCATGGAATAACTAAATATTTACCGTGTCTCTCAGAGATCTATTTACACTATAGAAAGGTATACCACTCATGTCATAACTAAAAATTTACAGTGTAACTCAGACAGATATTTACTCTACAGTAACATATACTGCTCATCTCAATTTCTAATCATTTACTGGGTAAGTCAGAGAGCTATTGACACTACAATAAGGTATAGCAATCATGTAATATCTAAACATTTACAGGGTAACTCAGATAGATATTTTCACCATAGTAAAGTATACCGCTCATGTCAATATCTAGACATTTACTGAGCAACGTTGAGAGCTATTTACATTACAGTAAGGTACAGCGCGATTGTCAATAACTAAACATTTACAGGATAACTCAGAGAGCTATTTACACAACATTCTCACACACGCATTCTCTCTCTCACACACACATGCGCATTCTCTCTCTCACCCACGCATTGTCTCTCTCACACACACACGCAATCTCGCTCTCTCACATGCGCATTCTCTCACACACACACATTCTCTCTCACACACGCATTCACTCTCTCACACACACGCATTCTCTCTCTCACAAGCATTCTCTCTCTCAAGCACACACACATTCTCGCTCTTGCACTCACGCATTCTCTCTCTGTCACACTCATGTATTCTCCGTCTCTCACAACGCATTCTCTCTCTCATACGCATTCTCTCTCACACACACGCATTCTCTCTCTCACAAGCATTCTCTCTCTCAAGCACACACACATTCTCGCTCTTGCACTCACGCATTCTCTCTCTGTCACACTCATGTATTCTCCGTCTCTCACAACGCATTCTCTCTCTCATACGCATTCTCTCTCACACACACGCATTCTCTCTCTCACAAGCATTCTCTCTCTCAAGCACACACACATTCTCGCTCTTGCACTCACGCATTCTCTCTCTGTCACACTCATGTATTCTCCGTCTCTCACAACGCATTCTCTCTCTCATACGCATTCTCTCTCACACACACGCATTCTCTCTCTCACAAGCATTCTCTCTCTCAAGCACACACACATTCTCGCTCTTGCACTCACGCATTCTCTCTCTGTCACACTCATGTATTCTCCGTCTCTCACAACGCATTCTCTCTCTCATACGCATTCTCTCTCACACACACGCATTCTCTCTCTCACAAGCATTCTCTCTCTCAAGCACACACACATTCTCGCTCTTGCACTCACGCATTCTCTCTCTGTCACACTCATGTATTCTCCGTCTCTCACAACGCATTCTCTCTCTCATACGCATTCTCTCTCACACACACGCATTCTCTCTCTCACAAGCATTCTCTCTCTCAAGCACACACACATTCTCGCTCTTGCACTCACGCATTCTCTCTCTGTCACACTCATGTATTCTCCGTCTCTCACAACGCATTCTCTCTCTCATACGCATTCTCTCTCACACACACGCATTCTCTCTCTCACAAGCATTCTCTCTCTCAAGCACACACACATTCTCGCTCTTGCACTCACGCATTCTCTCTCTGTCACACTCATGTATTCTCCGTCTCTCACAACGCATTCTCTCTCTCATACGCATTCTCTCTCACACACACGCATTCTCTCTCTCACAAGCATTCTCTCTCTCAAGCACACACACATTCTCGCTCTTGCACTCACGCATTCTCTCTCTGTCACACTCATGTATTCTCCGTCTCTCACAACGCATTCTCTCTCTCATACGCATTCTCTCTCACACACACGCATTCTCTCTCTCACAAGCATTCTCTCTCTCAAGCACACACACATTCTCGCTCTTGCACTCACGCATTCTCTCTCTGTCACACTCATGTATTCTCCGTCTCTCACAACGCATTCTCTCTCTCATACGCATTCTCTCTCACACACACGCATTCTCTCTCTCACAAGCATTCTCTCTCTCAAGCACACACACATTCTCGCTCTTGCACTCACGCATTCTCTCTCTGTCACACTCATGTATTCTCCGTCTCTCACAACGCATTCTCTCTCTCATACGCATTCTCTCTCACACACACGCATTCTCTCTCTCACAAGCATTCTCTCTCTCAAGCACACACACATTCTCGCTCTTGCACTCACGCATTCTCTCTCTGTCACACTCATGTATTCTCCGTCTCTCACAACGCATTCTCTCTCTCATACGCATTCTCTCTCACACACACGCATTCTCTCTCTCACAAGCATTCTCTCTCTCAAGCACACACACATTCTCG
Source organism: Chiloscyllium plagiosum (assembly GCF_004010195.1). Classification (NCBI taxonomy): domain Eukaryota; kingdom Metazoa; phylum Chordata; class Chondrichthyes; order Orectolobiformes; family Hemiscylliidae; genus Chiloscyllium; species Chiloscyllium plagiosum. The sequence continues at coordinate 21,812 of NW_025214123.1, read as the reverse complement.
CTCTTGCACTCACGCATTCTCTCTCTGTCACACTCATGTATTCTCCGTCTCTCACAACGCATTCTCTCTCTCATACGCATTCTCTCTCACACACACGCATTCTCTCTCTCACAAGCATTCTCTCTCTCAAGCACACACACATTCTCGCTCTTGCACTCACGCATTCTCTCTCTGTCACACTCATGTATTCTCCGTCTCTCACAACGCATTCTCTCTCTCATACGCATTCTCTCTCACACACACGCATTCTCTCTCTCACAAGCATTCTCTCTCTCAAGCACACACACATTCTCGCTCTTGCACTCACGCATTCTCTCTCTGTCACACTCATGTATTCTCCGTCTCTCACAACGCATTCTCTCTCTCATACGCATTCTCTCTCACACACACGCATTCTCTCTCTCACAAGCATTCTCTCTCTCAAGCACACACACATTCTCGCTCTTGCACTCACGCATTCTCTCTCTGTCACACTCATGTATTCTCCGTCTCTCACAACGCATTCTCTCTCTCATACGCATTCTCTCTCACACACACGCATTCTCTCTCTCACAAGCATTCTCTCTCTCAAGCACACACACATTCTCGCTCTTGCACTCACGCATTCTCTCTCTGTCACACTCATGTATTCTCCGTCTCTCACAACGCATTCTCTCTCTCATACGCATTCTCTCTCACACACACGCATTCTCTCTCTCACAAGCATTCTCTCTCTCAAGCACACACACATTCTCGCTCTTGCACTCACGCATTCTCTCTCTGTCACACTCATGTATTCTCCGTCTCTCACAACGCATTCTCTCTCTCATACGCATTCTCTCTCACACACACGCATTCTCTCTCTCACAAGCATTCTCTCTCTCAAGCACACACACATTCTCGCTCTTGCACTCACGCATTCTCTCTCTGTCACACTCATGTATTCTCCGTCTCTCACAACGCATTCTCTCTCTCATACGCATTCTCTCTCACACACACGCATTCTCTCTCTCACAAGCATTCTCTCTCTCAAGCACACACACATTCTCGCTCTTGCACTCACGCATTCTCTCTCTGTCACACTCATGTATTCTCCGTCTCTCACAACGCATTCTCTCTCTCATACGCATTCTCTCTCACACACACGCATTCTCTCTCTCACAAGCATTCTCTCTCTCAAGCACACACACATTCTCGCTCTTGCACTCACGCATTCTCTCTCTGTCACACTCATGTATTCTCCGTCTCTCACAACGCATTCTCTCTCTCATACGCATTCTCTCTCACACACACGCATTCTCTCTCTCACAAGCATTCTCTCTCTCAAGCACACACACATTCTCGCTCTTGCACTCACGCATTCTCTCTCTGTCACACTCATGTATTCTCCGTCTCTCACAACGCATTCTCTCTCTCATACGCATTCTCTCTCACACACACGCATTCTCTCTCTCACAAGCATTCTCTCTCTCAAGCACACACACATTCTCGCTCTTGCACTCACGCATTCTCTCTCTGTCACACTCATGTATTCTCCGTCTCTCACAACGCATTCTCTCTCTCATACGCATTCTCTCTCACACACACGCATTCTCTCTCTCACAAGCATTCTCTCTCTCAAGCACACACACATTCTCGCTCTTGCACTCACGCATTCTCTCTCTGTCACACTCATGTATTCTCCGTCTCTCACAACGCATTCTCTCTCTCATACGCATTCTCTCTCACACACACGCATTCTCTCTCTCACAAGCATTCTCTCTCTCAAGCACACACACATTCTCGCTCTTGCACTCACGCATTCTCTCTCTGTCACACTCATGTATTCTCCGTCTCTCACAACGCATTCTCTCTCTCATACGCATTCTCTCTCACACACACGCATTCTCTCTCTCACAAGCATTCTCTCTCTCAAGCACACACACATTCTCGCTCTTGCACTCACGCATTCTCTCTCTGTCACACTCATGTATTCTCCGTCTCTCACAACGCATTCTCTCTCTCATACGCATTCTCTCTCACACACACGCATTCTCTCTCTCACAAGCATTCTCTCTCTCAAGCACACACACATTCTCGCTCTTGCACTCACGCATTCTCTCTCTGTCACACTCATGTATTCTCCGTCTCTCACAACGCATTCTCTCTCTCATACGCATTCTCTCTCACACACACGCATTCTCTCTCTCACAAGCATTCTCTCTCTCAAGCACACACACATTCTCGCTCTTGCACTCACGCATTCTCTCTCTGTCACACTCATGTATTCTCCGTCTCTCACAACGCATTCTCTCTCTCATACGCATTCTCTCTCACACACACGCATTCTCTCTCTCACAAGCATTCTCTCTCTCAAGCACACACACATTCTCGCTCTTGCACTCACGCATTCTCTCTCTGTCACACTCATGTATTCTCCGTCTCTCACAACGCATTCTCTCTCTCATACGCATTCTCTCTCACACACACGCATTCTCTCTCTCACAAGCATTCTCTCTCTCAAGCACACACACATTCTCGCTCTTGCACTCACGCATTCTCTCTCTGTCACACTCATGTATTCTCCGTCTCTCACAACGCATTCTCTCTCTCATACGCATTCTCTCTCACACACACGCATTCTCTCTCTCACAAGCATTCTCTCTCTCAAGCACACACACATTCTCGCTCTTGCACTCACGCATTCTCTCTCTGTCACACTCATGTATTCTCCGTCTCTCACAACGCATTCTCTCTCTCATACGCATTCTCTCTCACACACACGCATTCTCTCTCTCACAAGCATTCTCTCTCTCAAGCACACACACATTCTCGCTCTTGCACTCACGCATTCTCTCTCTGTCACACTCATGTATTCTCCGTCTCTCACAACGCATTCTCTCTCTCATACGCATTCTCTCTCACACACACGCATTCTCTCTCTCACAAGCATTCTCTCTCTCAAGCACACACACATTCTCGCTCTTGCACTCACGCATTCTCTCTCTGTCACACTCATGTATTCTCCGTCTCTCACAACGCATTCTCTCTCTCATACGCATTCTCTCTCACACACACGCATTCTCTCTCTCACAAGCATTCTCTCTCTCAAGCACACACACATTCTCGCTCTTGCACTCACGCATTCTCTCTCTGTCACACTCATGTATTCTCCGTCTCTCACAACGCATTCTCTCTCTCATACGCATTCTCTCTCACACACACGCATTCTCTCTCTCACAAGCATTCTCTCTCTCAAGCACACACACATTCTCGCTCTTGCACTCACGCATTCTCTCTCTGTCACACTCATGTATTCTCCGTCTCTCACAACGCATTCTCTCTCTCATACGCATTCTCTCTCACACACACGCATTCTCTCTCTCACAAGCATTCTCTCTCTCAAGCACACACACATTCTCGCTCTTGCACTCACGCATTCTCTCTCTGTCACACTCATGTATTCTCCGTCTCTCACAACGCATTCTCTCTCTCATACGCATTCTCTCTCACACACACGCATTCTCTCTCTCACAAGCATTCTCTCTCTCAAGCACACACACATTCTCGCTCTTGCACTCACGCATTCTCTCTCTGTCACACTCATGTATTCTCCGTCTCTCACAACGCATTCTCTCTCTCATACGCATTCTCTCTCACACACACGCATTCTCTCTCTCACAAGCATTCTCTCTCTCAAGCACACACACATTCTCGCTCTTGCACTCACGCATTCTCTCTCTGTCACACTCATGTATTCTCCGTCTCTCACAACGCATTCTCTCTCTCATACGCATTCTCTCTCACACACACGCATTCTCTCTCTCACAAGCATTCTCTCTCTCAAGCACACACACATTCTCGCTCTTGCACTCACGCATTCTCTCTCTGTCACACTCATGTATTCTCCGTCTCTCACAACGCATTCTCTCTCTCATACGCATTCTCTCTCACACACACGCATTCTCTCTCTCACAAGCATTCTCTCTCTCAAGCACACACACATTCTCGCTCTTGCACTCACGCATTCTCTCTCTGTCACACTCATGTATTCTCCGTCTCTCACAACGCATTCTCTCTCTCATACGCATTCTCTCTCACACACACGCATTCTCTCTCTCACAAGCATTCTCTCTCTCAAGCACACACACATTCTCGCTCTTGCACTCACGCATTCTCTCTCTGTCACACTCATGTATTCTCCGTCTCTCACAACGCATTCTCTCTCTCATACGCATTCTCTCTCACACACACGCATTCTCTCTCTCACAAGCATTCTCTCTCTCAAGCACACACACATTCTCGCTCTTGCACTCACGCATTCTCTCTCTGTCACACTCATGTATTCTCCGTCTCTCACAACGCATTCTCTCTCTCATACGCATTCTCTCTCACACACACGCATTCTCTCTCTCACAAGCATTCTCTCTCTCAAGCACACACACATTCTCGCTCTTGCACTCACGCATTCTCTCTCTGTCACACTCATGTATTCTCCGTCTCTCACAACGCATTCTCTCTCTCATACGCATTCTCTCTCACACACACGCATTCTCTCTCTCACAAGCATTCTCTCTCTCAAGCACACACACATTCTCGCTCTTGCACTCACGCATTCTCTCTCTGTCACACTCATGTATTCTCCGTCTCTCACAACGCATTCTCTCTCTCATACGCATTCTCTCTCACACACACGCATTCTCTCTCTCACAAGCATTCTCTCTCTCAAGCACACACACATTCTCGCTCTTGCACTCACGCATTCTCTCTCTGTCACACTCATGTATTCTCCGTCTCTCACAACGCATTCTCTCTCTCATACGCATTCTCTCTCACACACACGCATTCTCTCTCTCACAAGCATTCTCTCTCTCAAGCACACACACATTCTCGCTCTTGCACTCACGCATTCTCTCTCTGTCACACTCATGTATTCTCCGTCTCTCACAACGCATTCTCTCTCTCATACGCATTCTCTCTCACACACACGCATTCTCTCTCTCACAAGCATTCTCTCTCTCAAGCACACACACATTCTCGCTCTTGCACTCACGCATTCTCTCTCTGTCACACTCATGTATTCTCCGTCTCTCACAACGCATTCTCTCTCTCATACGCATTCTCTCTCACACACACGCATTCTCTCTCTCACAAGCATTCTCTCTCTCAAGCACACACACATTCTCGCTCTTGCACTCACGCATTCTCTCTCTGTCACACTCATGTATTCTCCGTCTCTCACAACGCATTCTCTCTCTCATACGCATTCTCTCTCACACACACGCATTCTCTCTCTCACAAGCATTCTCTCTCTCAAGCACACACACATTCTCGCTCTTGCACTCACGCATTCTCTCTCTGTCACACTCATGTATTCTCCGTCTCTCACAACGCATTCTCTCTCTCATACGCATTCTCTCTCACACACACGCATTCTCTCTCTCACAAGCATTCTCTCTCTCAAGCACACACACATTCTCGCTCTTGCACTCACGCATTCTCTCTCTGTCACACTCATGTATTCTCCGTCTCTCACAACGCATTCTCTCTCTCATACGCATTCTCTCTCACACACACGCATTCTCTCTCTCACAAGCATTCTCTCTCTCAAGCACACACACATTCTCGCTCTTGCACTCACGCATTCTCTCTCTGTCACACTCATGTATTCTCCGTCTCTCACAACGCATTCTCTCTCTCATACGCATTCTCTCTCACACACACGCATTCTCTCTCTCACAAGCATTCTCTCTCTCAAGCACACACACATTCTCGCTCTTGCACTCACGCATTCTCTCTCTGTCACACTCATGTATTCTCCGTCTCTCACAACGCATTCTCTCTCTCATACGCATTCTCTCTCACACACACGCATTCTCTCTCTCACAAGCATTCTCTCTCTCAAGCACACACACATTCTCGCTCTTGCACTCACGCATTCTCTCTCTGTCACACTCATGTATTCTCCGTCTCTCACAACGCATTCTCTCTCTCATACGCATTCTCTCTCACACACACGCATTCTCTCTCTCACAAGCATTCTCTCTCTCAAGCACACACACATTCTCGCTCTTGCACTCACGCATTCTCTCTCTGTCACACTCATGTATTCTCCGTCTCTCACAACGCATTCTCTCTCTCATACGCATTCTCTCTCACACACACGCATTCTCTCTCTCACAAGCATTCTCTCTCTCAAGCACACACACATTCTCGCTCTTGCACTCACGCATTCTCTCTCTGTCACACTCATGTATTCTCCGTCTCTCACAACGCATTCTCTCTCTCATACGCATTCTCTCTCACACACACGCATTCTCTCTCTCACAAGCATTCTCTCTCTCAAGCACACACACATTCTCGCTCTTGCACTCACGCATTCTCTCTCTGTCACACTCATGTATTCTCCGTCTCTCACAACGCATTCTCTCTCTCATACGCATTCTCTCTCACACACACGCATTCTCTCTCTCACAAGCATTCTCTCTCTCAAGCACACACACATTCTCGCTCTTGCACTCACGCATTCTCTCTCTGTCACACTCATGTATTCTCCGTCTCTCACAACGCATTCTCTCTCTCATACGCATTCTCTCTCACACACACGCATTCTCTCTCTCACAAGCATTCTCTCTCTCAAGCACACACACATTCTCGCTCTTGCACTCACGCATTCTCTCTCTGTCACACTCATGTATTCTCCGTCTCTCACAACGCATTCTCTCTCTCATACGCATTCTCTCTCACACACACGCATTCTCTCTCTCACAAGCATTCTCTCTCTCAAGCACACACACATTCTCGCTCTTGCACTCACGCATTCTCTCTCTGTCACACTCATGTATTCTCCGTCTCTCACAACGCATTCTCTCTCTCATACGCATTCTCTCTCACACACACGCATTCTCTCTCTCACAAGCATTCTCTCTCTCAAGCACACACACATTCTCGCTCTTGCACTCACGCATTCTCTCTCTGTCACACTCATGTATTCTCCGTCTCTCACAACGCATTCTCTCTCTCATACGCATTCTCTCTCACACACACGCATTCTCTCTCTCACAAGCATTCTCTCTCTCAAGCACACACACATTCTCGCTCTTGCACTCACGCATTCTCTCTCTGTCACACTCATGTATTCTCCGTCTCTCACAACGCATTCTCTCTCTCATACGCATTCTCTCTCACACACACGCATTCTCTCTCTCACAAGCATTCTCTCTCTCAAGCACACACACATTCTCGCTCTTGCACTCACGCATTCTCTCTCTGTCACACTCATGTATTCTCCGTCTCTCACAACGCATTCTCTCTCTCATACGCATTCTCTCTCACACACACGCATTCTCTCTCTCACAAGCATTCTCTCTCTCAAGCACACACACATTCTCGCTCTTGCACTCACGCATTCTCTCTCTGTCACACTCATGTATTCTCCGTCTCTCACAACGCATTCTCTCTCTCATACGCATTCTCTCTCACACACACGCATTCTCTCTCTCACAAGCATTCTCTCTCTCAAGCACACACACATTCTCGCTCTTGCACTCACGCATTCTCTCTCTGTCACACTCATGTATTCTCCGTCTCTCACAACGCATTCTCTCTCTCATACGCATTCTCTCTCACACACACGCATTCTCTCTCTCACAAGCATTCTCTCTCTCAAGCACACACACATTCTCGCTCTTGCACTCACGCATTCTCTCTCTGTCACACTCATGTATTCTCCGTCTCTCACAACGCATTCTCTCTCTCATACGCATTCTCTCTCACACACACGCATTCTCTCTCTCACAAGCATTCTCTCTCTCAAGCACACACACATTCTCGCTCTTGCACTCACGCATTCTCTCTCTGTCACACTCATGTATTCTCCGTCTCTCACAACGCATTCTCTCTCTCATACGCATTCTCTCTCACACACACGCATTCTCTCTCTCACAAGCATTCTCTCTCTCAAGCACACACACATTCTCGCTCTTGCACTCACGCATTCTCTCTCTGTCACACTCATGTATTCTCCGTCTCTCACAACGCATTCTCTCTCTCATACGCATTCTCTCTCACACACACGCATTCTCTCTCTCACAAGCATTCTCTCTCTCAAGCACACACACATTCTCGCTCTTGCACTCACGCATTCTCTCTCTGTCACACTCATGTATTCTCCGTCTCTCACAACGCATTCTCTCTCTCATACGCATTCTCTCTCACACACACGCATTCTCTCTCTCACAAGCATTCTCTCTCTCAAGCACACACACATTCTCGCTCTTGCACTCACGCATTCTCTCTCTGTCACACTCATGTATTCTCCGTCTCTCACAACGCATTCTCTCTCTCATACGCATTCTCTCTCACACACACGCATTCTCTCTCTCACAAGCATTCTCTCTCTCAAGCACACACACATTCTCGCTCTTGCACTCACGCATTCTCTCTCTGTCACACTCATGTATTCTCCGTCTCTCACAACGCATTCTCTCTCTCATACGCATTCTCTCTCACACACACGCATTCTCTCTCTCACAAGCATTCTCTCTCTCAAGCACACACACATTCTCGCTCTTGCACTCACGCATTCTCTCTCTGTCACACTCATGTATTCTCCGTCTCTCACAACGCATTCTCTCTCTCATACGCATTCTCTCTCACACACACGCATTCTCTCTCTCACAAGCATTCTCTCTCTCAAGCACACACACATTCTCGCTCTTGCACTCACGCATTCTCTCTCTGTCACACTCATGTATTCTCCGTCTCTCACAACGCATTCTCTCTCTCATACGCATTCTCTCTCACACACACGCATTCTCTCTCTCACAAGCATTCTCTCTCTCAAGCACACACACATTCTCGCTCTTGCACTCACGCATTCTCTCTCTGTCACACTCATGTATTCTCCGTCTCTCACAACGCATTCTCTCTCTCATACGCATTCTCTCTCACACACACGCATTCTCTCTCTCACAAGCATTCTCTCTCTCAAGCACACACACATTCTCGCTCTTGCACTCACGCATTCTCTCTCTGTCACACTCATGTATTCTCCGTCTCTCACAACGCATTCTCTCTCTCATACGCATTCTCTCTCACACACACGCATTCTCTCTCTCACAAGCATTCTCTCTCTCAAGCACACACACATTCTCGCTCTTGCACTCACGCATTCTCTCTCTGTCACACTCATGTATTCTCCGTCTCTCACAACGCATTCTCTCTCTCATACGCATTCTCTCTCACACACACGCATTCTCTCTCTCACAAGCATTCTCTCTCTCAAGCACACACACATTCTCGCTCTTGCACTCACGCATTCTCTCTCTGTCACACTCATGTATTCTCCGTCTCTCACAACGCATTCTCTCTCTCATACGCATTCTCTCTCACACACACGCATTCTCTCTCTCACAAGCATTCTCTCTCTCAAGCACACACACATTCTCGCTCTTGCACTCACGCATTCTCTCTCTGTCACACTCATGTATTCTCCGTCTCTCACAACGCATTCTCTCTCTCATACGCATTCTCTCTCACACACACGCATTCTCTCTCTCACAAGCATTCTCTCTCTCAAGCACACACACATTCTCGCTCTTGCACTCACGCATTCTCTCTCTGTCACACTCATGTATTCTCCGTCTCTCACAACGCATTCTCTCTCTCATACGCATTCTCTCTCACACACACGCATTCTCTCTCTCACAAGCATTCTCTCTCTCAAGCACACACACATTCTCGCTCTTGCACTCACGCATTCTCTCTCTGTCACACTCATGTATTCTCCGTCTCTCACAACGCATTCTCTCTCTCATACGCATTCTCTCTCACACACACGCATTCTCTCTCTCACAAGCATTCTCTCTCTCAAGCACACACACATTCTCGCTCTTGCACTCACGCATTCTCTCTCTGTCACACTCATGTATTCTCCGTCTCTCACAACGCATTCTCTCTCTCATACGCATTCTCTCTCACACACACGCATTCTCTCTCTCACAAGCATTCTCTCTCTCAAGCACACACACATTCTCGCTCTTGCACTCACGCATTCTCTCTCTGTCACACTCATGTATTCTCCGTCTCTCACAACGCATTCTCTCTCTCATACGCATTCTCTCTCACACACACGCATTCTCTCTCTCACAAGCATTCTCTCTCTCAAGCACACACACATTCTCGCTCTTGCACTCACGCATTCTCTCTCTGTCACACTCATGTATTCTCCGTCTCTCACAACGCATTCTCTCTCTCATACGCATTCTCTCTCACACACACGCATTCTCTCTCTCACAAGCATTCTCTCTCTCAAGCACACACACATTCTCGCTCTTGCACTCACGCATTCTCTCTCTGTCACACTCATGTATTCTCCGTCTCTCACAACGCATTCTCTCTCTCATACGCATTCTCTCTCACACACACGCATTCTCTCTCTCACAAGCATTCTCTCTCTCAAGCACACACACATTCTCGCTCTTGCACTCACGCATTCTCTCTCTGTCACACTCATGTATTCTCCGTCTCTCACAACGCATTCTCTCTCTCATACGCATTCTCTCTCACACACACGCATTCTCTCTCTCACAAGCATTCTCTCTCTCAAGCACACACACATTCTCGCTCTTGCACTCACGCATTCTCTCTCTGTCACACTCATGTATTCTCCGTCTCTCACAACGCATTCTCTCTCTCATACGCATTCTCTCTCACACACACGCATTCTCTCTCTCACAAGCATTCTCTCTCTCAAGCACACACACATTCTCGCTCTTGCACTCACGCATTCTCTCTCTGTCACACTCATGTATTCTCCGTCTCTCACAACGCATTCTCTCTCTCATACGCATTCTCTCTCACACACACGCATTCTCTCTCTCACAAGCATTCTCTCTCTCAAGCACACACACATTCTCGCTCTTGCACTCACGCATTCTCTCTCTGTCACACTCATGTATTCTCCGTCTCTCACAACGCATTCTCTCTCTCATACGCATTCTCTCTCACACACACGCATTCTCTCTCTCACAAGCATTCTCTCTCTCAAGCACACACACATTCTCGCTCTTGCACTCACGCATTCTCTCTCTGTCACACTCATGTATTCTCCGTCTCTCACAACGCATTCTCTCTCTCATACGCATTCTCTCTCACACACACGCATTCTCTCTCTCACAAGCATTCTCTCTCTCAAGCACACACACATTCTCGCTCTTGCACTCACGCATTCTCTCTCTGTCACACTCATGTATTCTCCGTCTCTCACAACGCATTCTCTCTCTCATACGCATTCTCTCTCACACACACGCATTCTCTCTCTCACAAGCATTCTCTCTCTCAAGCACACACACATTCTCGCTCTTGCACTCACGCATTCTCTCTCTGTCACACTCATGTATTCTCCGTCTCTCACAACGCATTCTCTCTCTCATACGCATTCTCTCTCACACACACGCATTCTCTCTCTCACAAGCATTCTCTCTCTCAAGCACACACACATTCTCGCTCTTGCACTCACGCATTCTCTCTCTGTCACACTCATGTATTCTCCGTCTCTCACAACGCATTCTCTCTCTCATACGCATTCTCTCTCACACACACGCATTCTCTCTCTCACAAGCATTCTCTCTCTCAAGCACACACACATTCTCGCTCTTGCACTCACGCATTCTCTCTCTGTCACACTCATGTATTCTCCGTCTCTCACAACGCATTCTCTCTCTCATACGCATTCTCTCTCACACACACGCATTCTCTCTCTCACAAGCATTCTCTCTCTCAAGCACACACACATTCTCGCTCTTGCACTCACGCATTCTCTCTCTGTCACACTCATGTATTCTCCGTCTCTCACAACGCATTCTCTCTCTCATACGCATTCTCTCTCACACACACGCATTCTCTCTCTCACAAGCATTCTCTCTCTCAAGCACACACACATTCTCGCTCTTGCACTCACGCATTCTCTCTCTGTCACACTCATGTATTCTCCGTCTCTCACAACGCATTCTCTCTCTCATACGCATTCTCTCTCACACACACGCATTCTCTCTCTCACAAGCATTCTCTCTCTCAAGCACACACACATTCTCGCTCTTGCACTCACGCATTCTCTCTCTGTCACACTCATGTATTCTCCGTCTCTCACAACGCATTCTCTCTCTCATACGCATTCTCTCTCACACACACGCATTCTCTCTCTCACAAGCATTCTCTCTCTCAAGCACACACACATTCTCGCTCTTGCACTCACGCATTCTCTCTCTGTCACACTCATGTATTCTCCGTCTCTCACAACGCATTCTCTCTCTCATACGCATTCTCTCTCACACACACGCATTCTCTCTCTCACAAGCATTCTCTCTCTCAAGCACACACACATTCTCGCTCTTGCACTCACGCATTCTCTCTCTGTCACACTCATGTATTCTCCGTCTCTCACAACGCATTCTCTCTCTCATACGCATTCTCTCTCACACACACGCATTCTCTCTCTCACAAGCATTCTCTCTCTCAAGCACACACACATTCTCGCTCTTGCACTCACGCATTCTCTCTCTGTCACACTCATGTATTCTCCGTCTCTCACAACGCATTCTCTCTCTCATACGCATTCTCTCTCACACACACGCATTCTCTCTCTCACAAGCATTCTCTCTCTCAAGCACACACACATTCTCGCTCTTGCACTCACGCATTCTCTCTCTGTCACACTCATGTATTCTCCGTCTCTCACAACGCATTCTCTCTCTCATACGCATTCTCTCTCACACACACGCATTCTCTCTCTCACAAGCATTCTCTCTCTCAAGCACACACACATTCTCGCTCTTGCACTCACGCATTCTCTCTCTGTCACACTCATGTATTCTCCGTCTCTCACAACGCATTCTCTCTCTCATACGCATTCTCTCTCACACACACGCATTCTCTCTCTCACAAGCATTCTCTCTCTCAAGCACACACACATTCTCGCTCTTGCACTCACGCATTCTCTCTCTGTCACACTCATGTATTCTCCGTCTCTCACAACGCATTCTCTCTCTCATACGCATTCTCTCTCACACACACGCATTCTCTCTCTCACAAGCATTCTCTCTCTCAAGCACACACACATTCTCGCTCTTGCACTCACGCATTCTCTCTCTGTCACACTCATGTATTCTCCGTCTCTCACAACGCATTCTCTCTCTCATACGCATTCTCTCTCACACACACGCATTCTCTCTCTCACAAGCATTCTCTCTCTCAAGCACACACACATTCTCGCTCTTGCACTCACGCATTCTCTCTCTGTCACACTCATGTATTCTCCGTCTCTCACAACGCATTCTCTCTCTCATACGCATTCTCTCTCACACACACGCATTCTCTCTCTCACAAGCATTCTCTCTCTCAAGCACACACACATTCTCGCTCTTGCACTCACGCATTCTCTCTCTGTCACACTCATGTATTCTCCGTCTCTCACAACGCATTCTCTCTCTCATACGCATTCTCTCTCACACACACGCATTCTCTCTCTCACAAGCATTCTCTCTCTCAAGCACACACACATTCTCGCTCTTGCACTCACGCATTCTCTCTCTGTCACACTCATGTATTCTCCGTCTCTCACAACGCATTCTCTCTCTCATACGCATTCTCTCTCACACACACGCATTCTCTCTCTCACAAGCATTCTCTCTCTCAAGCACACACACATTCTCGCTCTTGCACTCACGCATTCTCTCTCTGTCACACTCATGTATTCTCCGTCTCTCACAACGCATTCTCTCTCTCATACGCATTCTCTCTCACACACACGCATTCTCTCTCTCACAAGCATTCTCTCTCTCAAGCACACACACATTCTCGCTCTTGCACTCACGCATTCTCTCTCTGTCACACTCATGTATTCTCCGTCTCTCACAACGCATTCTCTCTCTCATACGCATTCTCTCTCACACACACGCATTCTCTCTCTCACAAGCATTCTCTCTCTCAAGCACACACACATTCTCGCTCTTGCACTCACGCATTCTCTCTCTGTCACACTCATGTATTCTCCGTCTCTCACAACGCATTCTCTCTCTCATACGCATTCTCTCTCACACACACGCATTCTCTCTCTCACAAGCATTCTCTCTCTCAAGCACACACACATTCTCGCTCTTGCACTCACGCATTCTCTCTCTGTCACACTCATGTATTCTCCGTCTCTCACAACGCATTCTCTCTCTCATACGCATTCTCTCTCACACACACGCATTCTCTCTCTCACAAGCATTCTCTCTCTCAAGCACACACACATTCTCGCTCTTGCACTCACGCATTCTCTCTCTGTCACACTCATGTATTCTCCGTCTCTCACAACGCATTCTCTCTCTCATACGCATTCTCTCTCACACACACGCATTCTCTCTCTCACAAGCATTCTCTCTCTCAAGCACACACACATTCTCGCTCTTGCACTCACGCATTCTCTCTCTGTCACACTCATGTATTCTCCGTCTCTCACAACGCATTCTCTCTCTCATACGCATTCTCTCTCACACACACGCATTCTCTCTCTCACAAGCATTCTCTCTCTCAAGCACACACACATTCTCGCTCTTGCACTCACGCATTCTCTCTCTGTCACACTCATGTATTCTCCGTCTCTCACAACGCATTCTCTCTCTCATACGCATTCTCTCTCACACACACGCATTCTCTCTCTCACAAGCATTCTCTCTCTCAAGCACACACACATTCTCGCTCTTGCACTCACGCATTCTCTCTCTGTCACACTCATGTATTCTCCGTCTCTCACAACGCATTCTCTCTCTCATACGCATTCTCTCTCACACACACGCATTCTCTCTCTCACAAGCATTCTCTCTCTCAAGCACACACACATTCTCGCTCTTGCACTCACGCATTCTCTCTCTGTCACACTCATGTATTCTCCGTCTCTCACAACGCATTCTCTCTCTCATACGCATTCTCTCTCACACACACGCATTCTCTCTCTCACAAGCATTCTCTCTCTCAAGCACACACACATTCTCGCTCTTGCACTCACGCATTCTCTCTCTGTCACACTCATGTATTCTCCGTCTCTCACAACGCATTCTCTCTCTCATACGCATTCTCTCTCACACACACGCATTCTCTCTCTCACAAGCATTCTCTCTCTCAAGCACACACACATTCTCGCTCTTGCACTCACGCATTCTCTCTCTGTCACACTCATGTATTCTCCGTCTCTCACAACGCATTCTCTCTCTCATACGCATTCTCTCTCACACACACGCATTCTCTCTCTCACAAGCATTCTCTCTCTCAAGCACACACACATTCTCGCTCTTGCACTCACGCATTCTCTCTCTGTCACACTCATGTATTCTCCGTCTCTCACAACGCATTCTCTCTCTCATACGCATTCTCTCTCACACACACGCATTCTCTCTCTCACAAGCATTCTCTCTCTCAAGCACACACACATTCTCGCTCTTGCACTCACGCATTCTCTCTCTGTCACACTCATGTATTCTCCGTCTCTCACAACGCATTCTCTCTCTCATACGCATTCTCTCTCACACACACGCATTCTCTCTCTCACAAGCATTCTCTCTCTCAAGCACACACACATTCTCGCTCTTGCACTCACGCATTCTCTCTCTGTCACACTCATGTATTCTCCGTCTCTCACAACGCATTCTCTCTCTCATACGCATTCTCTCTCACACACACGCATTCTCTCTCTCACAAGCATTCTCTCTCTCAAGCACACACACATTCTCGCTCTTGCACTCACGCATTCTCTCTCTGTCACACTCATGTATTCTCCGTCTCTCACAACGCATTCTCTCTCTCATACGCATTCTCTCTCACACACACGCATTCTCTCTCTCACAAGCATTCTCTCTCTCAAGCACACACACATTCTCGCTCTTGCACTCACGCATTCTCTCTCTGTCACACTCATGTATTCTCCGTCTCTCACAACGCATTCTCTCTCTCATACGCATTCTCTCTCACACACACGCATTCTCTCTCTCACAAGCATTCTCTCTCTCAAGCACACACACATTCTCGCTCTTGCACTCACGCATTCTCTCTCTGTCACACTCATGTATTCTCCGTCTCTCACAACGCATTCTCTCTCTCATACGCATTCTCTCTCACACACACGCATTCTCTCTCTCACAAGCATTCTCTCTCTCAAGCACACACACATTCTCGCTCTTGCACTCACGCATTCTCTCTCTGTCACACTCATGTATTCTCCGTCTCTCACAACGCATTCTCTCTCTCATACGCATTCTCTCTCACACACACGCATTCTCTCTCTCACAAGCATTCTCTCTCTCAAGCACACACACATTCTCGCTCTTGCACTCACGCATTCTCTCTCTGTCACACTCATGTATTCTCCGTCTCTCACAACGCATTCTCTCTCTCATACGCATTCTCTCTCACACACACGCATTCTCTCTCTCACAAGCATTCTCTCTCTCAAGCACACACACATTCTCGCTCTTGCACTCACGCATTCTCTCTCTGTCACACTCATGTATTCTCCGTCTCTCACAACGCATTCTCTCTCTCATACGCATTCTCTCTCACACACACGCATTCTCTCTCTCACAAGCATTCTCTCTCTCAAGCACACACACATTCTCGCTCTTGCACTCACGCATTCTCTCTCTGTCACACTCATGTATTCTCCGTCTCTCACAACGCATTCTCTCTCTCATACGCATTCTCTCTCACACACACGCATTCTCTCTCTCACAAGCATTCTCTCTCTCAAGCACACACACATTCTCGCTCTTGCACTCACGCATTCTCTCTCTGTCACACTCATGTATTCTCCGTCTCTCACAACGCATTCTCTCTCTCATACGCATTCTCTCTCACACACACGCATTCTCTCTCTCACAAGCATTCTCTCTCTCAAGCACACACACATTCTCGCTCTTGCACTCACGCATTCTCTCTCTGTCACACTCATGTATTCTCCGTCTCTCACAACGCATTCTCTCTCTCATACGCATTCTCTCTCACACACACGCATTCTCTCTCTCACAAGCATTCTCTCTCTCAAGCACACACACATTCTCGCTCTTGCACTCACGCATTCTCTCTCTGTCACACTCATGTATTCTCCGTCTCTCACAACGCATTCTCTCTCTCATACGCATTCTCTCTCACACACACGCATTCTCTCTCTCACAAGCATTCTCTCTCTCAAGCACACACACATTCTCGCTCTTGCACTCACGCATTCTCTCTCTGTCACACTCATGTATTCTCCGTCTCTCACAACGCATTCTCTCTCTCATACGCATTCTCTCTCACACACACGCATTCTCTCTCTCACAAGCATTCTCTCTCTCAAGCACACACACATTCTCGCTCTTGCACTCACGCATTCTCTCTCTGTCACACTCATGTATTCTCCGTCTCTCACAACGCATTCTCTCTCTCATACGCATTCTCTCTCACACACACGCATTCTCTCTCTCACAAGCATTCTCTCTCTCAAGCACACACACATTCTCGCTCTTGCACTCACGCATTCTCTCTCTGTCACACTCATGTATTCTCCGTCTCTCACAACGCATTCTCTCTCTCATACGCATTCTCTCTCACACACACGCATTCTCTCTCTCACAAGCATTCTCTCTCTCAAGCACACACACATTCTCGCTCTTGCACTCACGCATTCTCTCTCTGTCACACTCATGTATTCTCCGTCTCTCACAACGCATTCTCTCTCTCATACGCATTCTCTCTCACACACACGCATTCTCTCTCTCACAAGCATTCTCTCTCTCAAGCACACACACATTCTCGCTCTTGCACTCACGCATTCTCTCTCTGTCACACTCATGTATTCTCCGTCTCTCACAACGCATTCTCTCTCTCATACGCATTCTCTCTCACACACACGCATTCTCTCTCTCACAAGCATTCTCTCTCTCAAGCACACACACATTCTCGCTCTTGCACTCACGCATTCTCTCTCTGTCACACTCATGTATTCTCCGTCTCTCACAACGCATTCTCTCTCTCATACGCATTCTCTCTCACACACACGCATTCTCTCTCTCACAAGCATTCTCTCTCTCAAGCACACACACATTCTCGCTCTTGCACTCACGCATTCTCTCTCTGTCACACTCATGTATTCTCCGTCTCTCACAACGCATTCTCTCTCTCATACGCATTCTCTCTCACACACACGCATTCTCTCTCTCACAAGCATTCTCTCTCTCAAGCACACACACATTCTCGCTCTTGCACTCACGCATTCTCTCTCTGTCACACTCATGTATTCTCCGTCTCTCACAACGCATTCTCTCTCTCATACGCATTCTCTCTCACACACACGCATTCTCTCTCTCACAAGCATTCTCTCTCTCAAGCACACACACATTCTCGCTCTTGCACTCACGCATTCTCTCTCTGTCACACTCATGTATTCTCCGTCTCTCACAACGCATTCTCTCTCTCATACGCATTCTCTCTCACACACACGCATTCTCTCTCTCACAAGCATTCTCTCTCTCAAGCACACACACATTCTCGCTCTTGCACTCACGCATTCTCTCTCTGTCACACTCATGTATTCTCCGTCTCTCACAACGCATTCTCTCTCTCATACGCATTCTCTCTCACACACACGCATTCTCTCTCTCACAAGCATTCTCTCTCTCAAGCACACACACATTCTCGCTCTTGCACTCACGCATTCTCTCTCTGTCACACTCATGTATTCTCCGTCTCTCACAACGCATTCTCTCTCTCATACGCATTCTCTCTCACACACACGCATTCTCTCTCTCACAAGCATTCTCTCTCTCAAGCACACACACATTCTCGCTCTTGCACTCACGCATTCTCTCTCTGTCACACTCATGTATTCTCCGTCTCTCACAACGCATTCTCTCTCTCATACGCATTCTCTCTCACACACACGCATTCTCTCTCTCACAAGCATTCTCTCTCTCAAGCACACACACATTCTCGCTCTTGCACTCACGCATTCTCTCTCTGTCACACTCATGTATTCTCCGTCTCTCACAACGCATTCTCTCTCTCATACGCATTCTCTCTCACACACACGCATTCTCTCTCTCACAAGCATTCTCTCTCTCAAGCACACACACATTCTCGCTCTTGCACTCACGCATTCTCTCTCTGTCACACTCATGTATTCTCCGTCTCTCACAACGCATTCTCTCTCTCATACGCATTCTCTCTCACACACACGCATTCTCTCTCTCACAAGCATTCTCTCTCTCAAGCACACACACATTCTCGCTCTTGCACTCACGCATTCTCTCTCTGTCACACTCATGTATTCTCCGTCTCTCACAACGCATTCTCTCTCTCATACGCATTCTCTCTCACACACACGCATTCTCTCTCTCACAAGCATTCTCTCTCTCAAGCACACACACATTCTCGCTCTTGCACTCACGCATTCTCTCTCTGTCACACTCATGTATTCTCCGTCTCTCACAACGCATTCTCTCTCTCATACGCATTCTCTCTCACACACACGCATTCTCTCTCTCACAAGCATTCTCTCTCTCAAGCACACACACATTCTCGCTCTTGCACTCACGCATTCTCTCTCTGTCACACTCATGTATTCTCCGTCTCTCACAACGCATTCTCTCTCTCATACGCATTCTCTCTCACACACACGCATTCTCTCTCTCACAAGCATTCTCTCTCTCAAGCACACACACATTCTCGCTCTTGCACTCACGCATTCTCTCTCTGTCACACTCATGTATTCTCCGTCTCTCACAACGCATTCTCTCTCTCATACGCATTCTCTCTCACACACACGCATTCTCTCTCTCACAAGCATTCTCTCTCTCAAGCACACACACATTCTCGCTCTTGCACTCACGCATTCTCTCTCTGTCACACTCATGTATTCTCCGTCTCTCACAACGCATTCTCTCTCTCATACGCATTCTCTCTCACACACACGCATTCTCTCTCTCACAAGCATTCTCTCTCTCAAGCACACACACATTCTCGCTCTTGCACTCACGCATTCTCTCTCTGTCACACTCATGTATTCTCCGTCTCTCACAACGCATTCTCTCTCTCATACGCATTCTCTCTCACACACACGCATTCTCTCTCTCACAAGCATTCTCTCTCTCAAGCACACACACATTCTCGCTCTTGCACTCACGCATTCTCTCTCTGTCACACTCATGTATTCTCCGTCTCTCACAACGCATTCTCTCTCTCATACGCATTCTCTCTCACACACACGCATTCTCTCTCTCACAAGCATTCTCTCTCTCAAGCACACACACATTCTCGCTCTTGCACTCACGCATTCTCTCTCTGTCACACTCATGTATTCTCCGTCTCTCACAACGCATTCTCTCTCTCATACGCATTCTCTCTCACACACACGCATTCTCTCTCTCACAAGCATTCTCTCTCTCAAGCACACACACATTCTCGCTCTTGCACTCACGCATTCTCTCTCTGTCACACTCATGTATTCTCCGTCTCTCACAACGCATTCTCTCTCTCATACGCATTCTCTCTCACACACACGCATTCTCTCTCTCACAAGCATTCTCTCTCTCAAGCACACACACATTCTCGCTCTTGCACTCACGCATTCCACCCCATTCCACCCCCCATCTACCCCCCCTTCCTCCCCTACCCCTTCCCCTCCACCCCATTCCCTCCACCTCTGGCCCTGCCCGGTTCTGTGGAAGTTGAGGTTAATATTGTTGCTGAGGTCCCTGTGATTGTCGTCAGCTCCTGACTGAGTTCCTGATGGTGCCGTGGCCCCTACTTGTCCTGATTTGCAGCTGTCTGCATTTTATAACTCAGTCACTCTGAACCGCTGCCAACCGCCCGGCTCCCAGCTTGCAGGCCACTCCCTTGGTTCTGTTTTACAATCGTCCGTGGGGTGTGCGTGTCGCTGGCTGGGCCAACATTCTGTTTTGCCAGCCCCCCCTCCAGAAGGTGGTGGTGAGCTGCCTTCTTGAACTGCTGCTGTCCTTGTCAGTCAGTGTAGGTAAACCCACAATGTCACTGGGGAGGGAATTCCAGGGTTTTGTTGATGAATGAAGTGCGGGGAATATCTGAAACCCTCCCCCAGGGCTCTGCTGGCTCAGTGAGGGGTGAGTAGTGTCTGTCTGTGAGAGTAGCTCAGTGACTAAGCCGCCTTGCTCTGAGTACGGGCTCAGCCCCCTGCCTCAGGATTGGTTTCCTTTGCTGTTTGAGGGTGGATGGCTGATCCTACAGCAATTCCTGGCCATGTGGGGCAGTGTTTCCAGCTGGGATGGTGGAGAAACCCCTCCCTCCCTTGCCTGATGCCTGTTTCAGTATCACTGGCAGGACAGTCACTGTCCCGAGTCCTGGTTTAGGCTCCAGGCTTCCTTTCCAATTCTCCACTTTGCTCACCTTCAATCCTGCCACTTTTCTCTTCCCCTTCCGAGTAGTTGTTTGTGTGTGAATGTATTTACAACACCCGGCTGATACTGCCCAAGATTAACGTGTTCGGCAGGATCCCAGATAGGGCCAGCTCTCGCTCGCTCTCTCTCTCTCTCTCTCTGAGCTATTCTGATCACTCCATACCCTCAGCTCTCGGAGCAGCCCACTGGCATTTTGCCCTCCAGCTCGCTACTGGATTCTGTCCCAGAAGCTGGCATTCACGCTGCCTCTGCCACTCAAACAGGCAGCAGTTTCAAACTAATCTACAAAAACAGAGACCTGGTTACAAGGGGCTGGGTCATATACGTTCCGGGAAACGCAACAAAAATTCCAGGGAGATTTGGAGACAAGGGGTGGCCCTAGGATTCACTAGAGACTATGGACGCTGCGTC